>NW_025422207.1:0-92818 GCF_011764305.1 Mustela putorius furo | reverse complement strand
CAACCTGAGGACTGTACTTGCACTCTCCAGGAATTATGTGTGCCCATTCCAATGGCACAACCCTACTAATAGAATAAACCTCCAAAGTCCCTGAGGCCATCCCATGTGGTGGCTTCCCAGAAAACAGGAGCAAGCTGAGCCCATCGGAAGAACCCACCTGCACTCAGATGCGTAGACTGATATCCCCCGAGTAAAAAATGAATAGGCCCCTAGGGCCCTAATCGGATCCATTGCTTTGCTTTCCCAGGTAGCTCTCCTCAGAGACCTGGATTTTCATACCACAATGACTGTTTCTTTTTCTTGACTCAATCACCCATCATAACACACAGCCTCTATACATCTGGAAACTTGCACGTGGGAGGTGTGTCACAGGCTCTTTTTGGAGAACACTTCAGGCCCCAGTGCCAGACACCCCGCTTCATTCCAAAAGGTCTCCATAGACAACAAAATCATATTAGGACACATCGACGGTAGTCCAATGGGTTTGCAGACGTCAGGCCGGTTCGGGTTGCTCGTGAGATCCAGCAGATTTAACTGTCTTGTTGCTCTGAGACAATTGGGAATGCGAGGTGGGTAACCACGCCATCCCAATCCTTAGAACCCTGCTCAGAGATCATTGGCCATGGAGCCAAACCCCCAACAGGTCCTCATTTTCCTGCGAGGAAGAATCTTTGTCAGTTTGGGAGCTTTCTCTCACAACTAACTCATACTCCCATCTTGAAAAACTCCATGGCCTTCGTGATAATACCAACCCCCCCCCCCCCTTCATGAAGGGGCATCAGGGACCATAGCGGTCCAACCTTGAGAAATGAGTCTGAATCCTCACCCTGACTTCAGATCCACGAAGTTCTCGATTTCAGGTCTGTATAATGTTGTGACTGCCATGTCCTCCACCCAGAACACCTAAAAAACCCCTAGCTTGTGTCCTCAAACCTCAGACTTCGTTCCCTCCAGAAAACTAATGGCCCACAAGAGGCCCTCAGTTTTTGGCAATCCAAATTACAAATGCACGCACTCTGCTTGCCCTCCAGAAGAAACAAAAACATTGCCCTCTGGGGGCCTACCCAGAGAACCCAAATGAAGATCAACAACCTGCCGCCAATTGGCTGTACCCAAAATATATAGGCTTACCTGGGAAATAATTATTCCCTTTCTGACAGAGAGCCTGAGACCTGGACCCGCCTGAGCCCACCCAGACAGCTGTGCCGCTCACATGAGCACATAGTACGCAGCCATTGCCTTAGGTTGTTTATCTCTTCCCAACGCTCGGTTTCAGGATTCAGATCCTAGACAAGTATCTCCTTAATCTTCAAATCACTGCCCCAGTTTGAAAATGAGGCAGAAATCAGAACTCCTTCCCAATGGCAATGAACCTTTTGGTTTTGGCCTTGTTGTCCACCGTTCAGTGTAGTAAGAAACCTGTTTTTCCCGATTAGGGGCACCCACGCTATTGCTCGCCAGGCCACATAGGGGCAAACTCACATTGTGACCCCACAGCCTTAGAGCCAATTACTCAAGGTAAGGCCTCTTCAGTGGCTGATGAACGAGACAGCATATTTGGGCTTGCCATGCCCATAGGCCCCCAATTTTTAAACCATAGTTCGTGGTTGTCCCTTCATTTCCTTCCCCATGGCTCTGCTTTGGAATTCCTCTTTTGGTGGGAACAAACCTGATGTAACAACCCTGGAAAGGAGTCCTCCCCATCCAACAGATTGACGAAAAACAATTGGGATTGGGCCAAATTCCACAGAGAGCAAGATTCGTCCTGGGCCCATGAGGCCTCCTCGACATTCCATTCCACTAGCCATCGCTGAAACAAAAATCCAGAGGACAAAAGTCTGAGCAAGCGCCCTCAGACTCGGCACTAAATTCTTCCATATCCTGAAGATGTCTCTCATGGTTTTTTGTAAGGATCGGAGCCTGCTGGGGCCATACCTACGTCCCCAAACAATAAGCTGGAGTTTGTGTTTTTTCAGACTTCCTGTCCTCAAAGTCCTGGGGGCCACACAACCATCCCAGGCTGGGGGACCCTGGAGCCCCCCCCCACACATTAGGGAACTGTGGGCCTACCCAATCCATGGGAAATTTCTGCCCATTCCATTGTCCAAAAAATCGTACAAATTAGGAGAACCCTCCAAAGTCTCTGAGTCCAATCCCAATAGTAATAGGTCCGCCCGGGACAAAAAAGGTCAGGTCTGTCACCAAGCCTGAGCAATCTACCTCCACTCATACCCTAGATTGGATGTCCCCATTTTTTTTTTTTTTTTTTTTTTTTGAAGAAGAAGGATTGAAACCAGACAGGGCGACCCTAGGCCAAAATCGGAAAATCCATTGCTTTGGTTTACAGGCATGTCCTCCTTCAAAACCCTGGTTTCGGATTCCAATACCACATTTTGGTGTTTTTCCTGAGGGGGCAACCCATCCAGAAAACAAAAAAACTCGGGTCTCCACAAGGAAACTTGTGCATGGGAGCTATGTCTGGTCAAAAGCGCCAGGAGAATACTTTCAGGGTCCCGCTGGATTGTCCACCGCCCCATTCCAAGGGCCCTTCATGGGACACAAACACACATTAAGAACCCATCCTCAGGAAAAGTCCTTTCCATGGCTCAAGAAACCCCGGGTGAACATGCTCCCGCAGAGGCCATCAGATCTATTTGGAACTGTCTGGGTGTCGCTAGGAGACAATTGGAATGCGAGGCGGCCCTTCCAAGGTCCATCCATCCCTCAGATACGTTTGGGTCTGGACTCAATCCAAAGGATGTCCTCGGAGCTAGTCCACAGGTCTCTCATTGTCCCGCAGAAGGAATCCTTGGAGGGGGCATCCCAATGCCACCACTCCCAACGTGGGGAAAACCACCACCAGCTCTCCTTCAGAATTCCGCTCCCTTTTCCATGAAGGGGGAATTCCGTCATGAACAGAAATCCAAGCTGAGGCAACGTCTTGATCATCGGCTCTGACTTCAGAAGCATGAGATATTGCTTCAGATCTTCAAGGGGGTCATGCCCGTGCCACTCGCCCTGAAACCCAAGTCTAGCCTTGGTGTTCCCAGACTTCCATCGGCTCCCACTCCTCACACCTGCTCCTGGCCCCGAACCCCAAGTTTGGCAGATTCCGGACCATCAGATTGCAAGCACTTCTGCCTGCACACTCTATAAAAAATATATTGCCTAATGAGCTGCCCGGACGCAGCATTAAAATGAGAATAACCTACACGGCACTCGAATGTACCCCAAATTATATAGTCCCCCTAACCTGGGCAGTAAAATGCACTGTCTTGACACAACCTGAGCTGGGGACCTTCCTGAGCAACACCCAAACAGCTGACCGCGACAAACAATGAAGCCACATCAGACCCGCCAATGGCCTTTAGGTCATCATCTCTTCATCTTTCTTCCCTAGTACCTCAGTTTTTTCAGGCCTTCAGAAACCTAGAACCTTATTCTCCAATCACACTGCCCAGGGGTGACTGTGATGCAGAAATCAGAAACTCCTGCTTACCCCAATGCAAAAGAAACCTTGTGGTTGCCATGTTTTCCTACGTTCAGTGTAGGATAAACCAGCATTCACCCTGAGGTCCCGCCCATTCTTGAGTGCGACGAGGGGCATAAAACACGCTCTTTGTGACCCTTTCCAGCGTGAGGTCCTGACCTCTAGTAAATCCTCTCAGTGGCAGTGCTGTGACCATTATATTCCATAATGGGCTTGACATGTCCATAGGGCCCCAATTTTAACCAGATTTTCTGGTTGTCCAGTCCCCCCCCCCAGGGCTCTACTCTGGAATCCCTCATTTGGTGGGACACCTGAGGTTTGAAAAAACCAAACAAAAAAAACAAATCAACAACAACAAAAAAAAAAAAAAACCGGACTTCTTCAATCCCACAGAGTGACCCCAAACTCTTTTGGACGGGGCCAAACCCCCAGAAGAGAGTGAGACTCGTCCATTTCCCATGAAGTTCACCGGAAATTTCACGACCATGAGTGACACAATATCTAGAGACAAAAAGGGTGAGCAAGAGCCCTCACACTCGCGCCCATTTTTTCATATCCCAAAAGTGTTCCTCCTCATGGTCTGTAGATCAGTCCTGACATACCCTATGACCTGAAAACATAAGCCGAGGTTGTGTTTTCAGAGACAACTGTCCAAACAGCTCTGGCCTACACACCCTACAGGCTCAGGGCCCCTGAGTCCAAACCTGAAACACTGTGCTTCGCCCCTCTCCCAGGGAATTGTATGTGCCCATGGGTCCAATGGCCACAAACCCTACTAATAGGATTAAACCTCCAAAATTCCTGAGGCCATCCCAATTTGTGGTGGCTTCCCAGGACAAAAAGGGGCAATCTGAACCCCATCTGAAGCACCTACCTGCACTCAGACCCGTAGACTGATGTCCCCGAGAGGTAAAAAGGAACAAACAGGCCCCTAGGCACTCCTATCGGATCCATTGCTTTTGTTTTTCAGGCATCACTCTTCCTCAGAGGCCTGGGATTTCAATAACAGCATATGGCTGTTTCTTGACTCACCCCCATCAGAACAAATCTCATCTACACATGGGAAACTTGCACGATGGAGCTGTGTGAAAAGCCTCTCTTTAGGAGAAACCCTTCAGGGCCCCAGTGCCACCGGCTTCATTCCAAGGTCTCCATAGACACAAAATCATATTAGGTCACATCCACGGGAGAGTCCATTTGAACCATCAGCCTCATCCTCGGTGGTTGCTCCCCCAGATCCAGCAGATCTAACCTGTCTTGTTGCTTGGCCTTGAGACAATTGGAATGCGAGTTGGGCCTACCCAGCCATCCATCCTTAGAACCCTGCTCGGAATCATTGTCCTGGAGTCCAACCAACAGGTCTCATTTGTCCTGCAGAAGAAATTTGCAATTGGGACCTTTTCTGCACAACTCCCATCGTGGAAAACATCCATGGTTTCGTGATCCACCCCCCTTCAATAAGGGCCCCTCATGGACAGAATGTCCAACCGGAACGATCGTGTAATCCTGTCGGCGTCCTGACTTCATATGCAACTAGATCTCGATTCAGGTCTGTAGATTTTGTCTGCCATATCCGCTCACCCCAAACCTAGGCCTAGTTTGGGTTCTCAGACTTCCGATCCTTCAGACTACTGGCCCACATAGCCCTCCAGTTTGGCAATCCATAACTAGACATGCAGCACTCTGCCTGCCCTCCAGAAGAAAAACATTGGCCCTCTGGGGCTACCCCCGAAAACCCCAAATGAGCATCAACCTGCACGCCATTCGGCTGTACCCCAAATTATATGGGCTGACCTGGGCACTAAGGCCCTTTCTTGACACAGCCTGATCCTGGACCTCCTGTTACCACCCAGACAGCTGCCGCACACTGAGCACATCGGACCCCGCCATGGCCTTAGGTCGTTCATCTCTTCTCAACCTCGGTTTTCAGGCTTCAGAACCTAGACCTTAAATCCAATCCAACGGCCCGGTTTTGAAAAAGTGATGCAGAAATCAGAACTCTTTCCCCATGGCAAGAAACCTTGTGGTTGGCATGTTGTCCAAGGTTCAGTTGTAGTTGAACACCAGTGTGGCCCTTGAGGCCCCCCGCCCATGCTTGGGGGCCCCAATGGTCACAAACACACATTGTGAACCCTCAGCCTGAGCCCAGTCCTCAGGTTAAGGCCTCGTCAGTGGCTGGATGGAGAGACCAGCATATTGGGCTTGCCATGCCCCTAGGCCCCCATTTTTAACCCATAGTTCGGGGTTGTCCCTTCACTCTTCCCCCAGGGCTCCTGCTTTTGGAATTCCTCTTTTGGTGGGACACCTGAGGTAACAAACCTAAACAGGAGTCCTCCCATCCCACAGATTGACGAAAAACATTGGGATCGAACCAAGTCCACAGAGAAAACGAATTCGTCCATGGCCCATGAGGCCTCCCCAACATTCCACGGCCATCGCTGATACAAAATCCAGAGACAAAAAGCCTGAGCCACGCATCTTAGACTCGCCCCTCCGTCATTTTGTCATATCCCCTCTGAAGAGTTCTTCAGATTAGAACCCTACACGGTCACTCGAAGGAGCTCGATGCACCCAAAATATATAGTCTAACCTGGGCACTGAAGCACTGTCTGACAACCTGCGCCCGGACCTCGTGACCAAACACCCAGACAGCTGTACCGCCCTACACTGAGCTCATCTGACCCGCCATGGGCCTTAGGGTTCTCATCCTCTTTCCTACCGCCAGTGGGCAGGCTTCAGAACCTAAGACCTTAGCTCCAATCACTGCTGCGCAGGGCGTGACGGTGATGGCAGAAATCAGAACTCTTCCTGACCCATGGTCAAGAAAACTTGTGGTTGGCATGTTTGTCCTAACGTTCAGTGTAAGGAGAAACCGAGAATTCACCCCCTGAGGCCCCGCCCAATCTTGAAGTGCGACGAGGGGCATAAACACGCATTGTGACCCACAGGCGTGAGTCCTGTCCTCTAGTACGACGGTCGTCTCAGTGGCTGGGGAACCATTTGATGTCATAATGGGCTTGACATGTCCATGAGGCCCCAAATTTAAACCAGATTTCTTGTTTTGTCCAGTCGCCCCGTCCCCAGGCTTCTACTTCTGTAACGCCTCATGTGGTGGTGGACCACCCTGAGGTAAAAACAAAACAAAAACAATCAACAACAACAGAACAACGGACTTCTTCCATTCCGCTACAGAATGACCCCAAAAACTCTGGACGGGCCAAACCCCCAATAGAGACTAAGACCGTCCATTTCCCAGGAAATGTCCACCAGGAAATTTCACGACCATGAGTGACACGATTATCCAGAGACAAAAACTTGAGCAAGAAGCCTCACACTATCGCCCTTTTTTCATATCCCGAAGAGTTCTCCTCATGGTCTGTAGATCAGTCCCTGCCATACCTATGACCCGAAACATAAGCCGAGTTTGTGTTTTCAGACACAACTTTTTGTCCAAACAGCCCTTGCCTACAACACACCCTACAGGGTCAGGGCCCTTGGAGCCAAACCTGAACGAATGTGCTTGCCCTCTCCAAGGGAATTGTGTGTGCCCATTCCAATGGCCACAACCCTTACTAATACGGATAAAACCTCCAAAGTCCCCTGAGTATGGCCATCCCAATATTTCTAGCTTCCCAGGACAAACAGGGGAAATCTGGGCCCATCTGACCACCTACCGGCACTCAGACCCGTAAGACTGATGACCCCATATGTAAAAAGGAACGAACAGGCCCCTAGGCTCCTATCGGATCCATTGCTTTGGTTTCCAGGCATCTCTCCTCAGAGGCCTGGGATTCAATAACAGCATATGACTGTTTTCTTGACTCACCCATCAAAACAAATCTCATCTACACATGGGAAACTTGCACGTATGAGCTTGTGTGAAAGCCTCTATTTAGGAGAACCCTGTCAGGGATCCCAGTGCCCACCGCTTCATTCCAGGTCTCCATAGACACAAAATCATATTAGGATACATCCCCGGGAGAGTCCATTTCAAACTCAGCCTCCTCGTTGCTCCCCCAGATCCAGCAGATCTAACCTGTCCTTGTTTGCTTGGAGACAAATTGGAATGTGAGGTTGGGATACCCAGCCATACAATCTTTAGACCATGCTTGGAATCATTGTCCTGGAGCTAATCAACAGGTCTCATGTTGTCCTGCAGAAGAATCTTTGCAGTTGGGAGCTTTTCAGAACTCCCCATCGTGGGAAAACCCCCATGGGCCCTTTTGGCCCTCGTGATCCACCCCCCCCCCTTCAAGAAGGGGCCATCAGGGACAGAATGTCCAACCTGAGGGATCGTCTGATCCTCGCCCTGACTTCATATGCACGAGATCTCGATTCAGGTCTGTGGATTGTGCCTGCCATAATCCTCACCCAGAAACCTAGGCCTAGCTTGGGTTCTCAAGACTTTCCGTCGTCCGACTGCTGGCCCACAAGCCCTCCAGTTTTGGCAATCCAGAACTACAACTGCAGGCTCTCTGCCTGCCCTCCTTAAGAAAAATATTGTCCTCTGGGGCTACCCAGAAACCCCAAATGAGGATTACGGGGCACGCAATTCGGCTGAACCCCAAATATATAGGCTGACCTGGGCATAATGCCCTTGCTGACACAGCCTGAGTCTGGACCTTCTTCATATCCTGAAGAGTTTCTTCAGATCAGAACCTACACGGCACTCGAATGCACCCAAAATATATAGTCTATATCCTGGGCACTAATGCACTGTCTGACAACCTGAGCCCGGACCTCGTGACCAACACCCAGACAGCTGACCGCACACTGACCACATCAGACCCGCCATGGTCTTGAGGTCATCATCTCTTTCCCTACCTCAGTTTTCAGGCTTCAGAACCTAGACCTTATCTCCAATCACTGCACAGGGGGTGACTTGTGATGCAGAAATCAGAACTATTCCTTACCCATGAAAGAAATCTTGTGGTTGGCATGTGGTGTCCAACGATCAGTGTAGGAGAAACCAGCATTCACCCTGAGGCCCTGCCCATTCTTGAGTGCGACGAGGGCATAAACACGCATTGTGACCATCAGCGTGAGTCCTGTCCTCTAGTACGTCCTCTCTGTGGCTAGACCATTAGATGTCACTAATGGGGCTTGACATGTCCCTAGGCCCCAATTTTTAAACCAGATTTCTGGTTCTCCAGTCGCCCCTCCCTAGTGATCTACTCTGGAATCCCTCATTTGGTTGGACATCTGAGGTTGAAAAACAAAACAAAACAAATCAAAAACAACAAACAACGGACTTCTTCCATCGGACTACTTCCATCCCACAGAAAGACCTCAAACTCTTTGGACGGGGCCAAACCCCCAGAGAGTAAGACCTCGTCCATTTTCCCATGAAGTCACCCCAGAATTTTCACGACCATGAGTGACACGATATCCAGAGACAAAAACCCTGAGCAAGAGCCTCACACTCGCCCTTTTTACATATCCCGAAGAGTTCTCCTCATGGTCTGGAGATCAGTCCTGCCATACCTATTACCCGAAACATAAGCCGAGTTTGTGTTTTCAGACAACTGTCCAAACAGCCCTGGCCTACACACCCTACAGGCTCATGTCCCTGGAGCCAAACCTGACGACTGTGCTTGCCCTCTCAAGGGAATTGTATGTGCCCCATTCCAATGGCCACAACCGCTACTACGAGGATAAACCTCCAAATTACCTGAGGCCATCCCAATATTTGTGGCATCACAGGACAAACAGGGGCTATCTGGGCCCATCTGAGCACCTACCTGACACTCAGACCCGGAGAATGATGTCCCCAGAGGTAAAAAGGAACGAACAGGCCCCTAGGCACCTATCAGATCCATTGCTTTGGTTTCCAGGCATCTCTCCTCAGAGGCCTGGATTTCAATAACAGCATATGGCTGTTTCTTGACTCACCCATCAGAACAAATCTCATCTACACATGGGAAACTTTCTCGATGGAGCTGTGGAAAGCCTCTATTTAGGAGAACCCTTCAGGGCCCCAGTGCCACCGCTTCATTCCAAGGTCTCCCATATAGACACAAAATCATATTAGGATACATCCCCGGGTGAGTCCATTTCAACTCAGCCTCCTCGGTTGCCTCCCCCCAGATCCAGCAGATCAAACCGGTCTTGTTGCATGGAGACAATTGGAATGCAAGGTGGGCTACCCTGCCATCCATCCTTAGAACCCTGCTCGGAATCGTTGTCCTGGAGCCAACCAACAGGTCTCAATTGTCCTGCAAAAGAATCTTTGCAGTTTGGAGCTTCTCAGAACTCCCATCGTGGGAAAACACCCATGGCCTCGTGATCCACCCCCTTTCAAAGAAGGGGCCATCAGGGACAGGATGTCCCAACCTGAGCGATCGTCTGATCCTCGCCGTGTCTTCAGATGCACGAGATCTCGATTCAGTTTTGTAGATTGTGCCTGCCATATCCTCACCAAGAAACCTAGGCCTAGCTTGGGTTCTCAGACTTCCGTCCTCAGACTACTGGCCAACAAGCCCTAGAGTTTGGGCAATCCAGAACTACAATGCAGCACTCTGCCTTCCCTCCAGAAGAAAAACATTGCATTCTGGGGCTAACCCAGAAACCCCAATGAGGATCAACCTGCTCGCCAATCGGTTGTACCCCAAATATATAGGCTGACCATAGCACTAATGCCCTTTCTGACACAGCCTGTGCCTGGACCTCCTGGCCCCACCCCAGACAGCTGGCCACACATTGAGCACATCGTACCTGCCATGGCCTTAGGTCATCATCTCTTCTCAACCTCGGTTTTCAGGCTTCAGAACCTACACCTTATCTCCAATCACGGCCCGGGTTTGAAAATGATGCAGAAATCAGAACTCTTTTCCCATGGCAAGTAACCTTGTGGTTGGCATGTTTGTCCAAGGTTCAGTGTACTTGAAACCATTGTGGCCTATGAGGCCCCGCCCATGCTTGCAGGCCACATTGGTCACAAACACACATTGTGAGCCTCAGCCTGAGCCCAGCCCTCAGGTAAGGCCACTCAGTGGCTGGATGGGGAGACAGCATATTGGGCTTGCCATTGCCCCTAGGCCCCCAATTTTAACCATAGTTCGGGTTGTCCTTTCACTCTTCCCCAGGGCTCTGCTTTGGAATTCCTCTTTTGGTGGGACACCTGAGGGTAACAAACCTGAAAGGAGTCCTTCCATCCCACACAGATTGACGAAAAACAATTGGGATCGGGCCAAGTCCACAGAGAGCAAGATTCGTCCATGGCCCATGAAGCCTCCACAACATTCCACGGCCATCGCTGATACAAAATCCAGAGACAAAAGCCTGAGCACGCGCCTCAGACTCGCTCATTCTTCATATCCTGAAGAGTTCTTCAGATCAGAACCTACACGGCACTCGAATGCACCCAAAATATATAGTCTAACCTGGGCACTAATGCACTGTCTGACAACCTGAGCCCGGACCTCGTGACCACACCCAGACAGCTGACCACACACTGAGCACATCAGACCCGCCATGGCCTTAGGTCATCATCTCTTCCCTACCTCAGTTTTTCAGGCTTCAGAAACCTAGACCTTATCTCCAATCACTGCCCACACGGTGTCACTGTGATGCAGAAATCAGAACTCTTCCTTACCCATGGCAAGAAACCTTGTGGTTGGCATGTTTGTCCTACGTTCAGTGTAGGAGAAACCAGCATTCACCCTGAGGCCCCCGCCCATTCTTGAGTGGGACGAGGGTCATAAACACGCATTGTGACCCTCACTGTGAGTCCTGTCCTCTAGTACGTCCCCTCAGTGGCTGGAACCATTAAATGTCATAATGGGCTTGACATGTCCCTAGGCCCCAATTTTTAACCAGATTTCTGGTTGTCCAGTCGCCCCCCTCCCCTGGGCTCTACTCTTGAATCCCTCATTTAGTGGTACAACTGTGGTTGAAAACAAAACAAAACAATCAACAACAACAGAACAACGGACTTCTTCCATCCCACACAGAATGACCCCAAACTCTTTGGACGGGGCCAAACCTCCAGAGAGTAAGACTCGTCCATTTCCCATGAAGTCACCCGGAAATTTCAAGACCACGAGTGACACGATATCCAGAGACAAAAACTTGAGCAAGAGCCTCACACTTCGCCCCTTTTTTCATATCCCGAAGAGTTCTCCTCATGGTCAGGAAATCAGTCCTGCAGTACCTATGACCCGAAACATAAGCCGAGTTTGTGTTTTTCAGACAACTGTACAAACAGCCCTGGCCTACACATACTACAGGCTCAGGCCCCTGAAGCCAAACCTGACGACTGTGCTTGCCCTCTCCAAGGGAATTTGTATGTGCCCATTCCAATGGCCACAACCCTACTAAGAGGATAAACCTCCAAAGTCCCTGAGGCCATCCCAATATTTGTGGCTTCCCAGGACAAACAGGGGGGAATCTGACCATCTGAGCACCTACCGGCGCTCAGATCCGTAGACTGATGTCCCCAGAGGTAAAAAGGAACGAACAGGCCCCTAGGCACCTATCGGATCCATTGCTTCGTTTTCCAGGCATCTCTCCTCAGAGGCCTGGATTTCAATCACAGCTTATCGCTGTTTCTTGGCTAACCCATCGGAACAAATCTCATCTACACATGAGAAACTTGCACGATGGAGCTGTGTGAAAGCCTCTCTTTAGGGTAACCCTTCAGGGCCCCAGTGCAACCGCTTCACTACAAGGTCTCCATAGACACAAAATCATATTAGGATACATCGACGGGAGAGTCCATTTCAACTCAGCCTCCTCGGTTGCTCCGCCAGATCCAGCAGATCTAACCTGTCTTGTTGCTTGGAGACAATTGGAATGCGAGGTGGGCTACCCAGCCATCCATCCTTAGAACCCTGCTCGGAACCGTTGTCCTGGAGCCAACCAACAGGTCCCAATTGTTCTGCAGAAGAATTTTTGCAGTTGGGAGCTTCTCAGAACTCCCATCGTAGGAAAACCCCCATGGGCTCGTGATCCACCCCCCTTCCAAGAAGGGGCCATCAGGGACAGAATGTCCAACCTGAGCTATCTTCTGATCCTCGCCCTGACTTCAGATGCACGAGATCTCGATTCAGGTTTGTAGATTGTGCCTGCCATATCCTCACCAAGAAACCTAGGCCTAGCTTGGGTTCTCAGACTTCCGTCCTCAGACTACTGGCCCACTAGCCCTCCAGTTTGGCAATCCAGAACTACAATGCAGCACTCTGCCTGCCCTCCTCCAGAAGAAAAACATTGCATTCTGGGGCTACCCAGAAACCCCAAATGAGGATCAACCTGCACGCCATTCAGCTGTACCCCAAATATATAGGCTGACCTGAGCACTAATGCCCTTTCTGACACAGCCTGTGCCTGGACCTCCTGGCCCCACCCAGACAGCTGGCCGCACACTGAGCACATCGGACCCATCTTGGCCTTAGATCGTCATCTCTTCTCAACCTCGGTTTTCAGGCTTCAGAACCTAGACCTTATCTCCAATCACGGACCTGGTTTAAAAATGATGCAGAAATCAGAACTCTTTCCCCATGGCAAGAAAGAGTTGGCATGTTGTCCAACGTTCAGTGTACTTGAAACCAGTGTCTCCCATGAGTCCCCGCCCATGCTTGCGGGCCACATTGGTCACAAACACACATTGTGACCCTCAGCCTGAGCCTAGTCCTCAGGTAAAGACTCTCAGTGGCTGGATGGAGAGAGAGCATATTGGGCTTGCCATCCCCCTAGGCCCCAATTTTTAAAACCATATTTCGGGTTGTCCCTTCACTCTTCCCCAGGGCTCTGCTTTGAAATTCCCCTTTTTGGTTGGACACCTGAGGTAACAAACCTGAAAGGAGTCTTCCCATCCCACAGATTTGACGAAAAGCAATTGGGATCGGGCCCAAATCCTCAGAGAGAAAGATTCGTTATATGGCCCATGAGGGCTTCCCCAACATTCCACAGCCATCGCTGATACACAAATCCAGAGACAAAGCCTGAGCACACGCCTCAGACTCGCTCATTCTTTATATCCGGAAGAGTTCTTCAATAACGAACCTTGTGGTTGGAAAGTTGTCCAACGATCAGTGTAGGAGAAACCAGCATTCACCCCTGAGGCCCCGCCCATTCTTGAGTGCGACGAGGGCATAAACACGCATTGTGACCCTCAGCGTGAGTCCTGTCCTCTAGTACATCCTCTCTGTGGCTAGATCATTATATGTCATAATGGGGCTTGAAAAGTCCCTATGCCCCAATTTTTTAACCAGATTTCTGGATGTCCAGTTGCCCCTCCCTAGTGATATACTCTGGAATCCCTCATTTTGTTGGTCATCTGAGGTTGAAAAAAAACAAAACAAATCAACAACAACAGAACAACGGACTTATTCCATCGGAATTCTTCCATCCCACAGAATGACCTCAAACTCTTTGGACGGGGCCAAACCCCCAGAGAGTAAGACTCGTCCATTTCCCATGAAGTCACCCGGAAATTTCACCGACCATGAGTGACACGATATCCAGAGACAAAAACTTGAGCAAGAGACTCACACTCGCCCTTTTTTTCCATATCCTCGAAGAGTTCTCCTCATGGTCTTGGAGATCAGTACTGCCATACCTATGACCAGAAACATAAGCCGAGTTTGTGTTTTCAGACAACTGTCCAAACAGCCCTGGCCTACACACCCTACAGGCTCAGGTCCCTGGAGACAACCTGACGACTGTGCTTGCCCTCTCCAAGGGAATTGTATGTGCCCCATTCCAATGGCCACAACCCTACTACGAGGATAAAACCTCCAAAGTCCCTGAGGCCATCCCCAATATTTGTGGCATCCCAGGACAAAACAGGGGCAATCTTGGGTCCATCTGAGCACCTACCCTGCACTGCAGAGAGACCGGAGACTGATGTCCCCACAGGTAGAAAGGAACGAACAGGCCCCTAGGCACCTATCCGATCCATTGCTTTGGTTTCCAGGGCATCTATCCTCAGAGGCCTGGATTTCAATAACATCATATGGCTGTTTCTTGACTCACCCATCAGAAACAAATCTCATCTACACATGGGAAACTTTGCACACGATGGAGCTGTGGTGAAAGCCTCTCTTTAGGAGAACCCCTTTTCAGGGCCCCAGTGCCACTGCTTTCATTCCAAGGTCGCCATAGACACAAAATCATATTAGGATACATCCCCGGGAGAGTCCATTACAACTCAGCCTCCTCGGTTTGCTCCCCCAGATTCAGAAGATCTAACCTGTCTTTTTTCCTTGGAGACAATTGGAATGCGAGGTGGGCTACCCAGCCATCCATCCTTAGAACCCTGCTCGGAATCGTTTGTACTGGAGCCAACCAATCGGTCCCAATTGTCCTGCAGAAGAATCTTTGCAGTTGGGAGCTTCTCAGAACTCCCATCGTGGGAAACTCCCACGGCCCCTCGTGATCCACCCCCCATTTCAAAAAGGGGCCCATCAGGCACAGAATGTCCAACCTGAGCGATCGTCTGATCCTCGCCCTTACTTCAGATGCACGAGATCTTGATTCAGGTTTGTAGATTGTGTTGCCTGACCATATCCTCACCCAGAAACCTAGGCCTAGCTTCGGTTCTCAGACATCCGTCCTCAGACTACTGCCCCACAAGCTCTAGAGTTTGGCACCAGAACTACAATGCAGCACTCTGCCTGCCCTACAGAAGAAAAACTTTGCATTCTGGGGCTACCCATAAACCCCAATGAGGATAACCTGCAAGCCATTCGGCTGTACCCCCAATATATAGGCTGACATGAGCACTAATGACCTTTCTGACACAGCCTGTGCCTGGACCTCCTGGACCCACCCAGACACCTGGCCGCACACTGAGCTCTTCGGACCCCGCCATGGCCTTAGGTCGTCATCCTCTTCTCAACCTCGGTTTTTTTCAGGCTTCAGAACAGAGACCTTTTCGTCCAATCACGCCCCGGGTTTTAAATGATGCAGAAATCAGAACTCTTTCCCGATGGCAAGTAACCTTGTGGTTGGCATGTTTGTCGAAGGTTCAGTGTACTTGAAACCAGTGTGGCCCATGAGCCCCGCCCATGCTTGCGGGCCACATTGGTCACAAAACACACATTGTGACCCCTCACCTGAGCCCAGTCCCTCAGGTAAGGCCACTCAGCAGGGCTGGATGGGGAGAAAGCACATATTGTTGCTTACCATGCCCCTAGGCCCCAAATTTTAACTAGTAGTTCGGGTTGTCCGTTCACTCTTCCCCAGGGCTCTGCTTTTGGAATTTTCCTCTTTTGGTGGGACAACCTGGGGTAACAAACCTAAAAGGGAGTCCCTCCCATCCCACAGATTTTCGAAAAACAATTGGGAAGATCGGGCCAAGTCCACACAGAGAGCAATGATTCGTCCATGGCCCATGAAGCCCTCCCCCCAACATTCCACGGCCATCGCTGATACAAAATCCAGAGACAAAAGCCTGAGCACGTGCCTCACTCTCGCTCATTCTTCATACCTGAGGAGTTTCTTCAGATCAGAACCTACACGGCAACTGTCGAATGCACCCAAATATATAGTCCTAGACCTGGGCACTAATTGCACTGTCTGACAATAACACTGAGCCCGGACCTCGTGACCAATCACCCAGAACAGCTGACCACACACTGAGCACATCAGACCCGCCATGGCCTTAGGTCATCATCTCTTCCCTACCTCAGTTTTCAGGCTTTCAGAACCTAGACCTTATCTCCAATCACTGCCCACGGTTCACTGTGATGCAGAACAATCAAACTCTTCCTTACCCATGGCAAGAAACCTTGTGGTTGGCATGAGTGTCCAACGTTCAGTGTAGGAGATACCACATCCAGCATTCACATCCTGAGGCCCCCGGAGGCGCCCATTCTTGAGTGCGACGAGGGCATACAACAACGCATTGTGACCCTCAGCATGATCCTGTCCTCTAGTACGTCCTCTCTGTGGCTGACCATTAGATGCCATAATGGGCCTGACATGTCCCTAGGACCCAATTTTTTTTTTTAATTTTTTTAGTTTTTATAACATAATATCATTTTTATCCCCAGGGGTACAGGTCTGTTGAACACCATGGGGTTTAGATCACCCTTCACAGCACAGCACTCACCAAAGCACATACCCTCCCCAATGTCCCATAATCCCCACCCCCTTCTCCCAAACCCCCTCCCCCCGGCAACCCTCAGTTTGTTTTTTTGTGAGATTAAGAGTCCCTATGGTTTGTCTCCCTCCCAATCCCATCTTGTTTCCTTTATTCTTCTTCTTCTACCCAATTAAGTCTCTCCATGTTGCTCACCACTTCCTTCCTCATATCAGGGAGATCATATGATAGTTGTCTTTTCCTCTCTGCTTGACTTATTTCGCTAAGCATGATACGCTCTAGTTCCCATCCACGTTGTTGCAAATGGCAAGATTTCATTTCTTTGATGGCTGCATAGTATTTCCATTGTGTATATATACCACATCTTTCTTGATCCATTCATCTGTTGACGGACATCTAGTTCTTCTTTCCATAGGTTTGGCTATTGTGGACATTGCTGCTATAAACATTCGGGGGCCATGTGTCCCCCTTTGGATCACTACATTTGTATCTTTAGGGTAAATACCCAATAGTGCAATTGCTTTGGGTCATAGGCAGTTCTATTTATCAACATTTTGAGGAACCTCCATGCTGTTTTTCCAGAGTGGCTGCACCAGCTTGCATTCCCCACCAACAGTGTAGGAGGGTTCCCCTTTCTCCGCATCCTCCGCCAGCATCTGTCATTTCCTGACTTGTTTGATTTTGTGAGCCATTCTTACTGGTGGTGAGGGTGATATCTTCATT
Organism: Mustela putorius furo; assembly: GCF_011764305.1. NCBI lineage: Eukaryota > Metazoa > Chordata > Mammalia > Carnivora > Mustelidae > Mustela > Mustela putorius. Next base: position 75,560 of record NW_025422207.1, on the reverse strand, counting down.
GTGGTTTTTGGATTTGTATTTTCCCTGATGCCGAGTGATATGGAGCACTTTTTCATGTGTCTGTATCGCCATCTGGAAATGTCTTCTTTGCAGAAATTTCTGTTTCATGTCCCTCTGCCAATTCTTGATTGGATTATTTGGTTTCTTTGGTTGTGTGACGTTTGCTAAGTTCTTGTATAGATTCTTGACACTAGTCCTTTATCTGATATGTCCCCATTGCAATATCTTCTCTCCCATTTCCTGTCAGTTGTTTTCTTTTGATTTTGTTAACTGTTTCCCTTGCTGTGCAAAAGCTTTTTGATCTTGATGAAAATCCCCCATAGTTCATTTTTTTTCCCTGGCTCCCTTGCCCTTTTGCTTTGTTCCTAGGAAGATGTTGCTGCGGCCAGAGGTCGAATAGAGGTTGCTGCCCGTCGTGTCTCCCTCAAGGATTTTGATGGATTCCTTTCGTACATTGAGGTCCTTCATCCCTTTTGGAGTCTATTTTTGTGTGTGGTGTAAGTAAATGGTCCCCAATTTTCATTTTTCTGCATGTGGCTGTCCACTTTTCCCAGCACCATTTATTGAAATGCTGTCTTTTTTCCATTGGACATTCTTTCCTCCTATGTAGAGTCGAAGATTAGTTAACCATAGATTTGAGGTTCTATTTCTTTGGGGTCTCTCTATTCTGTTCCATTGATCTATGTGTCTGTTTTTTTGTGCCAGTTAACCATGCTGTCTGGAGGATGAACAGCTTTGTAATAGAGCTTGAAGTCCGGAATTGTGGATGCCACCGACGTTGGCTTTCTTTTTCAATATCCCTTTGGCTATTCGACGGTCTTTTCTGGTTCCATATAAATTTTTCGCCATTATTTTTGTTCCATTTTCTTTGAAAAGATGGATGGGTACTTTGATAGGGAATTGCATTAAATGTGGTAAGATTGCTTTAGGTGTAGGTACATAGACATTTTGTTCAAAATATTTTATTCTTCCAATCCAGACAGCAATGGAACATTTTTCCATTTCTTTTCTGGTGTCTTTCCTCAATTTCTTTCATGAGTAACTTTATAGTTTTCTGAGTATAAGATTCTGTGTCTCTTTGGATTAGGTTTATTTCCTAGGTATCTTATGGTTTTGGATGCAATTGTAAATGGGGATTGACTCCTTAATATCTCTTTCTTCTGTCTTTGCTGTTGGTGTAAGAAATGCAACTGATTTCTGTGCAATTTGATTTTATAAGCCTGACAACTTTACTTGAATTCCTGTATAAGTGCTAGCAGTTTTTGGAGTTGGTAGTCTTTTGGGGTTTTCCACATATAGTATCATATCATCTGCGAAGAGTGATATTTTGACTTCTTCTTTGCCGATTTGGATGCCCTTTAATTTCCTTTTGTTTGTCCCTGATTGCTGAGGCTAGGACCTCTAGTACGCATGTTGAATAGCAGTGGTGATAATGGACATCCCTGCCGTGTTCCCTGACCTTAGCGGGAAAAGCTTTCATTTTTCTCCATTGAGAATGAGATTTGCGGTGGGTTTTTCATAGATGGCTTTGATGATTTGAGGTAATGTTCCCGTAATCCCTACACTTTGAAGATTTTTTGGATCAGGAAGGATGCTGTTACTTTGTCAAATGTTTTTGTTCAGCATCTTATTGAGAGTATCATATGGTTCTTTGTTCTTTTCTTTTATTGATGTGTTGTATCACATTGGACCATGATTTGCGGATGTTGGACCCAAACCTTGCAGCCCTGGAATAATCCCACTTGGGTCGTGGTGATAAATCTTTTTAATGTACGGTGTTGAATCCTATTGGCTAGGTATTTTGTTGAGTATTTTTTTTCGCATCTGTTGTTTCAACAAGGATATCGGTCTATAGCTTCTCCTTTTTTGGTGTGGATCCGTGTCTGGTTTTGGGATCCAGGTGATGCACTGCCTCATAAAAATGAGTTGGGAAGTTTTCCTTCCATTTCTATTTTTTTGGAACAGTTTTCAGGAGAATAGCAATTAGTTCTTCTTTAAATGTTTGGTAGAATTCCCGGAAGCCATCTGGCCCTGGGGCTTTTGTTTGTTTGGGAGATTTTTAATGACTGTTTCAATCTCCTTACTGGTTAGGTGGGTCTGTTCAGTCACAGAGCCTTTCTATTTCTTCCTGGTTCATTTGTGTTAGTTTATATTAGTTTCTAGTAATGCATCCATTTTCTTCCCAGATTGTCAATTTCCTTGCCGTAGAGTTGCTCATAGTATGTTCTTATAATAGTTTGTATTTTCTTTGGTGTTAGTTGTGATCTCTCCTCTTTCATTCATGATTTTATTTAATTTGGGTCCTTTCTCTTTTCTTTGGTTGATAAGTCGGGCCAGGGGTTTTATCAATTTTTATTAATTCTTCAAAGAACCGCCTCCTATTTTCGTTGATTTGTTTCTATTTTTTTTTTTTTGGTTTCTATTTCATTGATTTCTGCTCTGATCTTTATGATTTTTCTCTTCTCCCTGCTGGCTTTAGGGTTCTTTCTTGTTCTTTCTCCCGCTCCTTTAGGTGTAGGGGTTTAGGTTGTGTAAAACCTGAAGACCCTTTCTTGTGTTTCTTGCGAAAGGCTTGTACCGCTATAATATTTTCCTCTCAGGACTGCCTTTGTTGTGTCCCACAGATTTTGAAACCGTTGTATTTTCATTATCATTTGTTTTCCATGATTTTTTTTTTTTATTCTTCTTTCTTAATTTCTCTTTGTTGACCCATTCATTCTTTAGAAGGATACTGTTTAGTCTCCAATGTTATTTGTTTTCTTTCCAAACGTCCTTTTGTGTTTGAGTTCTAATCTTTTTAGAAAGATTGTGGTCTGAAAATATGCAGGGAATGAATTCCCAATCTTTTGATACCGGTTTTGAGTCCCTGATTTAGGACCGAGGAGGTGATCTATTCTGAGAATGTTCCGATGTGCACTAGAGAAGAATGTTTATTCTGTTTGGCTTTGGGATGAAATATTCTGAATATGTCTGTGAATGTCCATCTGGTCCAGTGTGTCGTTTAAGGCCTTTATTTCCTTAGCTGATCTTTTTGCTTGGATGACCTCTCCTTTTTCATTGAGGGAGTAGTTTTAAACGTCCCGCTACTATTATTGTATTATTGTTGATGGTTGTTTGTCTTTGATTTTGTTTATTAATTGGTTTTATATAGTTGGCTGCTCCTCACATTGGGGGGCATAGAATATTTAAAATTGTTTAAATTTCTATCTTCTTGTTTGACAGACCCTTTGAGTATGATATAGTATCCTTCCTCATCTCTTCTTTATTATAGTCTTTGGCTTAAAATCTAATTGATCTGATATAAGGATTGGCCACTCCTGCTTTCTTCTGATGTCCATTAGCATGGTAAATCAAAAATCTCTTTCCACCCCCTCACTTTAAATCTGGAGGTGTCTTCGGGCTTAAAATTTTTTCTTGGAGGCAACATACTACATTGGGTTTTGTTTTTTTTTTATCCATTCTGATACCCTGTGTCTGTTGGACAGGGTGCATTTAGCCCCATTCACATTCAGGCGTGTTAACTAATTGAGAGATATGAATTTAGAGTGCCATTTTGTATTGCCTGTAAGGTGACTGTTACGTAATATGGTCTCTGTTTTCCTTTCTGATCTACACTCCACTTGTAGGCTCTCTCTTTTTTGCTTTTTTTAGAGGGACCCCTTTTTTCAAGATTTCCTGTAGAGCGGGTTTGGTATTTGCAATTCTTTCAGTTGTTGTTTTGTCCTGGAAGCTTTTTAATCTCTCCTTCTATTTTCAATGATAGCCCATAGCTGGATATAGTATTCCTGTCTGCATGTTTTTTCTCGTTTTTAGTGCTGCTGAAACTATCATGCCACCTCTTTCCTGGCCGGCCAAGGTCTCTGTGGAAGGTAAGTCCAGCTTGCCAATCTTAATATTTTTTTACCATTGTAATGTTTTACAAGACTTCTTTCTTTTTCCCGGGCTGCTTTCAGGATTTTTCTTCTCTTTGTCCATTGAGACTTGTTAAATTTTTACTACTTAGGTGACGGGTGTGGGCCTATATTCTTATTGATTTTTGAGGGGCATTCTCTCTGAACCCTCCTGAATTTTGATGCTCTGTTCCCTTTGCCATATTGGGGGAAATTCTCCCCCGCAATAATTCTCTGTGCCAGGATACCTTCCTGCTCCCCTCTCACTTTCTTCTCTTCTCTCTGGAATCCCAATTCATTCTAATGTTGTTTTCGTCTTATGGTGTCACTTATCTCTCCGAATTCTCCCCTCGTTGTCCCAGTATCGTTTTGTCCCTCCGTTGAGCAGCTTTCTTAATTTCTCTGTCCATCTTGTCTTCTATATCACTTAATTCTTCCTTTCTGATTCTTCTCTCTTTATTCATAGCAGTTCGAAGCCTCCATTCTTGATTTGCCAACCTATGAATTAGCTTTTTTTAATTGCACCTTGGTTTAGAGTTTTAGTTTTCTTTGATTTCTCCACAGAAAGGGCCTTGTATATCTCACTCTCGAGAGGGTTTCCTCGAATATCTCCGCACGCCTTTTTTTGCGAACCCCCCCCCGGCTAGAACCTTGATGAATTGTCCATTCAGCAACTCTAGAAAATGACATTTACCGCATTTTGGTTTCTCTGGATTAGGTCCCTAGCCTATCGGTACTAACTGCTCCTGTTCTTTTTTTGTGTGTTGACTTTTTACGCTTGTCATTTTGTCCAGATAAGAGTAAATTAAGGGGCAAGTAAAATACCTAAAAGTGTGGCAACAACCCCCAGGACAAATACTGCCTTCAACCCAATTAGAGAGAATCCAAAATCGTGAGTGGGGGAGAAATGGGATAAAAAGAGGGTTCAAACAAAGAGAAGAAAGAAAAAAAGAAAAAACAAAAAGAAAGAGAGAAGAAAACCAAGTTACTGAAAAAGAAAAGAATGGTTTAAAATAAGAAAAACACCTAAGAAAAATGTAAAAAATCAAATATATATATCTATTATATAACTGTAAAAAATCGGTAAAAAGGGGCTTCTAGCATCTTTTAAATCCCATTTTTAACCATAATTGGCCTATACAATAAAAAACCACTTGAAAAGTTGAATTAAATTAACTGCAAGACTATAAACAAACCACAGAAGACAAGCCATTAGTTTTCCGTACATTGGCTTTTCTCCTCCCCTCTGGAATTCTGCTGCTCTTTTTTTCCGTGGGTATTTGAAACCAGCCAACTTCTTTGGTCAGGTGAACTTGGTCCTCGTCTTGGATCCCCTTGTTGATCTTCTGGGGGATGGGCCTTTGTAGTGAATACTCAAGTGGTCTTGGCCGAAGGCGTAAATTACCACGCCCTTACCCTTGCCGAGTGAGTATCCCTCAGGTTTTTGCTTTCAGGAGCCCTTTTGTTCCCCTGATCGCTTTCCGTAGAATTTCCGGGGACGGGAATACACAATGCGGCCTTCCCTGGAAACTCCGGACCCGGACAAGCCGAAGCCCATGACCCCCCATCCTATGACCCAAGTTTTTAACCAGCTTTTTGCTGGTTGTCCAGTCTGCCCCTGCCCCCTGTCTCCCGTCCCTGTGATTCTACTCTGGAATCCCTCAATTTTGGTTGGACCATTTGGAGGTTTTGAAAAACAAAACCACAACAAACAAATCAAAAAACAACAGAAACAACGGACCTCTTTGGAACCTTCCCTTCCATCTGTAATTCTTCAAATCCCACAGAATTGAACCTCAAGCTCTTGGGACGGGTCTAACACCCAATGAGCAAGTAAGACTCGTCATCCCACCAATGAAGTCACCCTGAAATTTTTGACGACCATTAGTGACCCACGATAATCAGAGAAAACAAACTTGAGCAGCCGCTCCCTCTTTTTCATATCCACGAAGAGTTCCTCTCCTCATGGTCTGTAGATCAGTCCTGGCCATACCTATGAACCCGAAACATAAGCCGAGTTTGTGTTTTGTTTGCAGACAACTGTCCAAACAGCCCTGGCCACACTCATCCTACAGGAGGCTCCAGGCCCCTGGAGCCAAACCTTGAACGACTGTGCTTGCCCTCTCCAAGGGAAATTGTATGTGCCCATTTCCAATGGCCCACCAACCCTAACTAAGAGGATATCAACCTCCAAAGTTCCCTGAGGGCCATCCCAATATTTGTGGGCTTCCCAGGACAAACAGAGGCAATCTGGGCCCCATCTGAGCCACCTACCTGCACTCAGACCCGTAGAATGATTGTCCCCAGATGGTAAAAAGGTGAACGAACAGGCCCCTAGGCAACCCTATCCGATCCATTGCTTTGGTTTCCAGGCATCTCTCCTCAGAGGCCTGGATTTCAATAACAGCATATGGCTGTTTCTTGACTCACCCATCAGAACAAATCTCAACTACACATGGCGAAAACTTGCACGATGGGAGCGGTGTGAAAGCCTCTCTTTAGGAGAAAACCCTTCAGGGCCCCAGTGCCACCGCTTCATTCCAAGGTCTCCATAGACACAAAATCATATTAGGACACATCCACGGGAGAGTCCCATTTCAACTCAGCCTCCTCGGGTTGCTCCCCCCAGATCCAGCAGATCTAACCTGTCTTGTGCTTGGAGACAATTGGAATGCGAGGTGGTGGCTACCCCAGGCCATCCATCCTTAGAACCCTGCTCGGAATCGTTGTCCTGGAGCCAACCAACAGTGTCTCAATTGTCCTGCAGAAGAATCTTTGCAGTTGGGAGCTTCTCACAACTCCCATCGTGGGAAAACCCCCCCATGGCCCTCGTGATCCACCCCCCCTTCAAGAAGGGGCCATCAGGGACAGAATGTCCAACCTGAGCGATCGTCTGATCCTCGCCCTGACTTCAGATGCACGAGATCTCGATTCAGGTTCTGTAGATTGTGCCCATGCCATATCCCTCACCCCAGAAAACCTAGGCCTAGCTTGGGTTCTCAGACTTCCGTCCTCAGACTACTGGCCCACAAGCCCTCCAGTTTGGCAATCCAGAACTACAATGCAGCACTCTGCCTTGCCCTCCAGAAGAAAAAACATTGCCCTCCTGGGGCTACCCAGAAACCCCCAAATGAGGATCAACCTGCACGCCATTCGGCTGTACCCCAAATATATAGGCTGACCTGGGCACTAATGCCCTTTCTGACACAGCCTGAGCCTGGACCTCCTGGCCCCACCCAGACACAGCTGGCCGCACACTGAAGCACATCGGACCCGCCATGGCCTTAGGTCGTCATCTTCCTCTTCTCAACCTCGGTTTTCAGGCTTCAGAACCTAGACCTTATCTCCAATCACGGCCCGGGTTTGAAATGATGCAGAAATCAGAACTCTTTTCCCATGGCAAGAAACCTTGTGGTTGGCATGTTGTCCAAGGTTCAGTGTAGGTTGAAACCAGTGTGGCACCCATGAGGCCCCCGCCCATGCTTGCGGGCCACATTGGTCACAAACACACATTGTGACCCCTCAGCCTGAGCCCAGTCCTCAGGTAAGGCCTCTCAGTGGCTGGATGGAGAGACAGCATATTGGGCTTGCCATGCCCCTAGGCCCCAATTTTTTAACCATAGTTTTCGGGTTGTCCCTTCACTCTTCCCCAGGGCTCTGCTTTGGAATTCCTCTTTTTGGTGGGACACCTGAGGTAACAAACCTGAAAGGAGTCCTCCCCCATCCCAACAGATTGACGAAAAACAATTGGGATCGGGCCAATCAAAGTCCACAGAGAGCAAGATTCGTCCATGGCCCATGAGGGCCTCCCCCCAACATTCCACGGGCCATCGCTGATACAAAATCCAGAGACAAAAAGCCTGAGCACGCCACCGCCTCAGACTCGCTCATTCTTCATATCCTGAAGAGTTCTTCAGATAAGAACCTACACGGCACTCGAATGCACCCAAAATATATAGTCTAACCTGGGCCACTAATGCACTGTCTGACAACCTGAGCCCGGACCTCGTGACCAACACCCAGACAGCTGACCGCACACTGAGCACATGAGCACATCAGACCCGCCATGGCCTTAGGTCAATCATCTCTTCCCTACCTCAGTTTTCAGGCTTCAGAAACCTAGACCTTATCTCCAATCACTGCCCAGGGGTGACTGTGATGCAGAAATCAGAACTCTTCCTTACCATGGCAAGAAAACCTTGTGGTTGGCATGTTGTCCAACGTTCAGTGTAGGAGAAACCAGCATTCACCCTGAGGCCCCCGCCCATTCTTGAGTGCGACGAGGGCATATAAACACGCATTGTGACCCTCAGCGTGAGTCCTGTCCTCTAGTACGTCCTCTCAGTGGCTGGACCATTAGATGTCATAATGGGCTTGACATGTCCCTAGGCCCCAATTTTTTAACCAGATTTCTGGTTGTCCAGTCGCCCCTCCCCCCCCAGGGCTCTACTCTGGAATCCCTCATTTGGTGGGACACCTGAGGTTGAAAAACAAAACAAAACAAATCAAATCAACAAACAAACAGAACAACGGACTTCTTCCATCCCACAGAATGACCCCAAACTCTTTGGACGGGGCCAAACCCCCAGAGAGTAAGACTCGTCCATTTCCCATGAAGTCACCCCCGGAAATTTCACGACCATGAGTGACACGATATCCAGAGACAAAAAAACTTGAGCAAGAGCCTCACACTCGCCCTTTTTTTTCATATCCCGAAGAGTTCTCCTCATGGTCTGTAGAATCAGTCCTGCCATACCTATGACCCGAAACATAAGCCGAGTTTGTGTTTTTCAGACAACTGTCCAAACAGCCCTGGCCTACACACCCTACAGGCTCAGGCCCCTGGAGCCAACCTGACGACTGTGCTTGCCCTCTCCAAGGGAATTGTATGTGCCCATTCCAATGGCCACAACCCTACTAATAGGATAAACCTCCAAAGTCCCTGAGGCCATCCCAATATATTTGTGGCTTCCCCAGGACAAACAGGGGCAATCTGGGCCCATCTGAGCACCTACCGGCACTCAGACCCGTTAGACTGATGTCCCCAGAGGTAAAAGGGAAACCACGAACAGGCCCCTAGGCACCTATCGGATCCATTGCTTTTTGGTTTCCAGGCATCTCTCTCCTCAGAGGCCTGGATTTCAATAACAGCAACATGGCTGTTTCTTGACTCACCCATCAGAACAAATCTCATCTACACATGGGAAACTTGCACGAATGGAGCTGTGTGAAAGCCTCTCTTTAGGAGAACCCTTCAGGGCCCCAGTGCCACCGCTTCATTCCAAGGTCTCCATAGACACAAAATATTATATTAGGGACACATCCACGGGAGAGTCCATTTCAACTCAGCCTCCTCGGTTGCTCCCCCAGATCCAGCAGATCTAACCTGTCTTGTTGCTTGGAGACAATTGGAATGCGAGGTGGGCTACCCCAGCCATCCATCCTTAGAAACCCTGCTCGGAAACGTTGTCCTGGAGCCAACCACAGGTCTCAATTGTCCTGCAGAAGAATCTTTGCAGTTGGGAGCTTCTCACAACTCCCATCGTGGGAAAACCCCCCATGGCCTCGTGATCCACCCCCCCCTTCAAGAAGGGGCCATCAGGGACAGAATGTCCAACCTGAGCGATCGTCTGATCCTCGCCCTGACTTCAGATGCACGAGATCTCGATTCAGGTCTGTAGATTGTGCCTGCCATATCCTCACCCAGAAACCTAGGCCTAGCTTGGGTTCTCAGACTTTCCGTCCTCAGACTACTGGCCCACAAGCCCCTCCAGTTTGGCAATCCAGAACTACAATGCAGCACTCTGCCTGCCCTCCAGAAGAAAAACATTGCCCTCTGGGGCTACCCAGAAACCCCAAATGAGGATCAACCTGCACGCCATTTGGCTGTACCCCAAATATATAGGCTGACCTGGGCACTAATGCCCTTTCTGACACAGCCTGAGCCTGGACCTCCTGGCCCCACCCAGACAGCTGGCCGCACACTGAGCACATCGGACCCGCCATGGCCTTAGGTCGTCATCTCTTCTCAACCTCGGTTTTCAGGCTTCAGAACCTAGACCTTATCTCCAATCACGGCCCGGGTTTGAAAATGATGCAGAAATCAGAACTCATTCCCCATGGCAAGAAACCTTGTGGTTGGCATGTTGTCCAAGGTTCAGTGTAGTTGAAACCAGTGTGGCCCATGAGGCCCCGCCCATGCTTGCGGGCTCCATTGGTCACAAACACACATTGTGACCCTCAGCCTGAGCCCAGTCCTCAGGTAAGGCCTCTCAGTTGCTGGATGGAGAGACAGCATATTGGGCTTGCCATGCCCCTAGGCCCCAATTTTTAACCATAGTTTCGGTTGTCCCTTCACTCTTCCCCAGGGCTCTGCTTTGGAATTCCTCTTTTGGTGGGACACCTGAGGTAACAAACCTGAAAGGAGTCCTCCCATCCCACAGATTGACGAAAAACAATTGGGATCGTGCCAAGTCCACAGAGAGCAAGATTCATCCACGGCCCAGGAGGCCTCCCCAACATTCAACGGCCAACCCTGATACAAAATCCAGAGACAAAAGCCTGAGCACGCGCCTCAGACTCGCTCATTCTACCTATCCTGAAGAGTTCTACAGAAAAGAACTTACACGGCACTCGAATGCACACAAAATATATAGTCTAACCTGGGCACTAATGCACTGTATGACAACCTGAGCCCGGACCTCGTGAACAACACCCAGACAGCTGACCGCACACATTGCACATCAGACCCGCCATGGCCTTAGGTCATCATCTCTTCCCTACCTCAGTTTTCAGGCTTCAGAACCTAGACCTTATCTCCAATCACTGCCCAGGGGTGACTGTGATGCAGAAATCAGAACTCTTCCTTACCCATGGCAAGAAACCTTGTGGTTGGCATGTTTGTCCAACGTTCAGTGTAGGAGAAACCAGCATTCACCCTGAGGCCCCGCCCATTCTTGAGTGCGACGAGGGCATAAACACGCATTGTGACCCTCAGCGTGAGTCCTGTCCTCTAGTACGTCCTCTCAGTGGCTGGACCATTAGATGTCATAATGGGCTTGACATGTCCCTAGGGCCCCAATTTTAACCAGATTTTCTGGTTGTCCAGTCGCCCCTCCCCAGGGCTCTACTCTGGAATCCCTCATTTGGTGGGACACCTGAGGTTGAAAAACAAAACAAAACAAATCAACAACAACAGAACAACGGACTTCTTCCATCCCACAGAATGACCCCAAACTCTTTGGACGGGGCCAAACCCCCAGAGAGTAAGACTCGTCCATTTCCCATGAAGTCACCCGGAAATTTCACGACCATGAGTGACACGATATCCAGAGACAAAAAAAACTTGAGCAAGAGCCTCACACTCTCGCCCTTTTTTTCATATCCCGAAGAGTTCTCCTCATGGTCTGTAGATCAGTCCTGCCATACCCTATGACCCGAAACATAAGCCGAGTTTGTGTTTTCAGACAACTGTCCAAACAGCCCTGGCCTACACACCCTACAGGCTCAGGCCCCTGGAGCCAAACCTGACGACTGTGCTTGCCCTCTCCAAGGGAATTGTATGTGCCCATTCCAATGGCCACAACCCTACTAATAGGATAAACCTCCAAAGTCCCTGAGGCCATCCCAATATTTGTGGCTTCCCAGGACAAACAGGGGCAATCTGGGCCCATCTGAGCACCTACCGGCACTCAGACCCGTAGACTGATGTCCCCAGAGGTAAAAAGGAACGAACAGGCCCCTAGGCACCTATCGGATCCATTGCTTTGTTTTCCAGGCATCTCTCCTCAGAGGCCTGGATTTCAATAACAGCATATGGCTGTTTCTTGACTCACCCATCAGAACAAATCTCATCTACACATGGGAAACTTGCACGATGGAGCTGTGTGAAAGCCTCTCTTTAGGAGAACCCTTCAGGGCCCCAGTGCCACCGCTTCATTCCAAGGTCTCCATAGACACAAAATCATATTAGGACACATCCACGGGAGAGTCCATTTCAACTCATCCTCCTCGGTTGCTCCCCCAGATCCAGCAGATCTAACCTGTCTTGTTGCTTGGAGACAATTGGAATGCGAGGTGGGCTACCCAGCCATCCATCCTTAGAACCCTGCTCGGAATCGTTGTCCTGGAGCCAACCAACAGGTCTCAATTGTCCTGCAGAAGAATCTTTGCAGTTGGGAGCTTCTCACAACTCCCATCGTGGGAAAACACCCATGGCCTCGTGATCCACCCCCCCTTCAAGAAGGGGCCATCAGGGACAGAATGTCCAACCTGAGCGATCGTCTGATCCTCGCCCTGACTTCAGATGCACGAGATCTCGATTCAGGTCTGTAGATTGTGCCTGCCATATCCTCACCCAGAAACCTAGGCCTAGCTTGGGTTCTCAGACTTCCGTCCTCAGACTACTGGCCCACAAGCCCTCCAGTTTGGCAATCCAGAACTACAATGCAGCACTCTGCCTGCCCTCCAGAAGAAAAACATTGCCCTCTGGGGCTACCCAGAAACCCCAAATGAGGATCAACCTGCACGCCATTCGGCTGTACCCCAAATATATAGGCTGACCTGGGCACTAATGCCCTTTCTGACACAGCCTGAGCCTGGACCTCCTGGCCCCACCCAGACAGCTGGCCGCACACTGAGCACATCGGACCCGCCATGGCCTTAGGTCGTCATCTCTTCTCAACCTCGGTTTTTTCAGGCTTCAGAACCTAGACCTTATCTCCAATCAAATCACGGCCCGGGTTTGAAAATGATGCAGAAATCAGAACTCTTTCCCCCATGGCAAGAAACCTTGTGGTTGGCATGTTGTCCCAAGTTTCAGTGTAGTTGAAACCAGTGTGGCCCATGAGGCCCCGCCCATGCTTGCGGGCCACATTGGTCACAAACACACATTGTGACCCTCAGCCTGAGCCCAGTCCTCAGGTAAGGCCTCTCAGTGGCTGGATGGAGAGACAGCATATTGGGCTTTGCCATGCCCCTAGGCCCCAATTTTTAACAATAGTTTCGGGTTGTCCCTTCACTCTTCCCCCAGGGCTCTGCTTTGGAATTCCTCTTTTGGTGGGACACCTGAGGTAACAAACCTGAAAGGAGTCCTCCCCATCCCACAGATTGACGAAAAACAATTGGGATCGGGCCAAAATCCACAGAGAGCAAGATTCGTCCATGGCCCATGAGGCCTCCCCAACATTCCACGGCCATCGCTGATACAAAATCCAGAGACAAAAAGCCTGAGCACGCGCCTCAGACTCGCTCATTCTTCATATCCTGAAGAGTTCTTCAGATAAGAACCTACACGGCACTCGAATGCACCCCAAAATATATAGTCTAACCTGGGCACTAATGCACTGTCTGACAACCTGAGCCCCGGACCTCGTGACCAACACCCAGACAGCTGACCGCACACTGAGCACATCAGACCCCGCCCATGGCCTTAGGTCATCATCTCTTCCCTACCTCAGTTTTCAGGCTTCAGAACCTAGACCTTATCTCCAATCACTGCCCAGGGGTGACTGTGATGCAGAAATCAGAACTCTTCCTTACCCATGGCAAGAAACCTTGTGGTTGGCATGTTGTCCAACGTTCAGTGTAGGAGAAACCAGCATTCACCCTGAGGCCCCGCCCCATTCTTGAGTGCGACGAGGGCATAAACACGCATTGTGACCCTCAGCGTGAGTCCTGTCCTCTAGTACGTCCTCTCAGTGGCTGGACCATTAGATGTCATAATGGGCTTGACATGTCCCTAGGCCCCAATTTTTAACCAGATTTCTGGTTGTCCAGTCGCCCCTCCCCAGGGCTCTACTCTGGAATCCCTCATTTGGTGGGACACCTGAGGTTGAAAAACAAAACAAAACAAATCAACACAACAACAGAACACGGACTTCTTCCATCCCACAGAATGACCCCAAAACTCTTTGGACGGGGCCAAAACCCCCAGAGAGTAAGACTCGTCCATTTCCCATGAAGTCACCCGGAAATTTCACGACCATGAGTGACACGATATCCAGAGACAAAAACTTGAGCAAGAGCCTCACACTCGCGCCTTTTTTCATATCCCGAAGGGTTCTCCTCATGGTCTGTAGATAAGTCCTGCCATACCTCTGACCCGAAATATAAGCCGCATTTGTGTTTTCAGACAACTGTCCAAACAGCCCTGGCCTACACACCCTACAGGTTCAGGCCCCTGGAGCCAAACCTGACGACTGTGATTGCCCTCTCCAAGGGAATTGTATCTGCCCATTCCAATGGCCACAACACTACTAAGAGTATAAATCTCAAAAGTCCCTGAGGCCATCACAATCTTTGTGAATTCCCTGGACAAATGGGGCAATCTGGGTCCATATGAGCGCCTACCGGCACTCAGACCCGTAGACTGATGAGCCCAGAGGTATAATCGAACGAACAGGCCCCAAGGGAACTATCGGATCCATTGCTTTGTTTTCCAGGCATCTCTCCTCAGAGGCCTGGATTTCAATAACAGCATATGGCTGTTTCTTCACTCACCCATCAGAACAAATCTCATCTACACATTGGGAACATGCACGAGGGAGCTGTGTGAAAGCCTCTCTTTTGGTGAACCCTTCAGGGCCCCAGTGCCACCGCTTCATTCCAAGGTCTCCATAGACACAAAATCATATTAGGACACATCCACGGGAGAGTCCATTTCAACTCAGCCTCCTCGGTTGCTCCCCCAGATCCATCAGATCTAACCTGTCTTGTTGCCTTGAGACAATTGTAATTCGAGGTGGGCTACCCAGACCTCCATCCTTAGAACCCTGGTCAGAATCGTTTTCCTGGAGCCAACCAACAGGTCTCAATTGTCCTGCAGAAGAATCTTTGCAGTTGGGAGCTTCTCACAACTCCCATCGTGGGAAAACCCCCATGGCCTCGTGATCCACCCCCACTTCAAGAAGGGGCCATCAGGGACAGAATGTCTAACCTGAGTGATCGTCTGATCCTCGCCCTGAATTCAGATGCACGAGATCTCGTTCAAGACTGTAGATTGTGCCTGCCATATCCTCACCCAAAAACCTAGGCCTAGCTTGGGTTCTCAGACTTCCGTCCTCAGACTACTGGCCCACAAGCCTTCCAGTTTGGCAATCCAGAACTACAATGCAGCACTCTGCCTTCCCTCCAGAAGATAAACATTGCCCTCTGGGGCTACCCAGGAACCCCAAATGAGGATCAACAGGGCACGCCATTCGGCTGTACCCCAAATATATAGGCTGACCTGGGCACTAATGCCCTTTCTGACACAGCCTGAGCCTGGACCTCCTGGCCCCACCCAGACAGCTGGCCGCACACTGAGCACATCGGACCCGCCATGGCCTTAGGTCGTCATCTCTTCTCAACCTCGGTTTTCAGGCTTCAGAACCTAGACCTTATCTCCAATCACGGCCCGGGTTTGAAAATGATGCAGAAATCAGAACTCTTTCCCCATGGCAAGAAACCTTGTGGTTGGCATGTTGTCCAAGGTTCAGTGTACTTGAAACCAGTGTGGCCCATGAGGCCCCGCCCATGCTTGCGGGCCACATTGGTCACAAACACACATTGTGACCCTCATCCTGAGCCCAGTCCTCAGGTAAGGCCTCTCAGTGGCTGGATGGAGAGACAGCATATTGGGCTTGCCATGCCCCTAGGCCCCAATTTTTAAAACCATAGTTCGGGTTTGTCCCTTCACTCTTCCCCAGGGCTCTGCTTTGGAATTCCTCTTTTGGTGGGACACACCTGAGGTAACAAACCTGAAAGGAGTCCTCCCATCCCACAGATTGACGAAAAACAATTGGGATCGGGGCCAAATCCACAGAGAGCAAGATTCGTCCATGGCCCATGAGGCCTCCCCAACATTCCACGGCCATCGCTGATACAAAATCCAGAGACAAAAGCCTGAGCACGCGCCTCAGACTCGCTCATTCTTCATATCCTGAAGAGTTCTTCAGATAAGAACCTACACGGCACTCGAATGCACCCAAAATATATAGTCTAACCTGGGCACTAATGCACTGTCTGACAAACCTGAGCCCGGACCTCGTGACCAACACCCAGACAGCATGGCCTTAGCGCACACTGAGCACATCAGACCCGCCATGGCCTTAGGTCATCATCTCTCTTTCCCTACCTCAGTTTTCAGGCTTTATCAGAACCTAGACCTTATCTCCAATCACTGCCCAAGGGTTGACTGTGATGCAGAAATCAGAACTCTTTCCTTACCCATGGCAATAAAACCTTGTGGTTGGCATTTGTCGTCAAACGTTCAGTGTAGGAGAAACCAGCATTCACCCTGAGCATTTCACCCCCCCCCATTCTTGAGTGCGACGAGGGCATAAAAACACGCATTGTGACCCTCAGCGTGAGTCCTGTCCTCTAGTACGTCCTCTCAGTGGCTGGACCATTAGATGTCATAATGGGCTTGACATGTCCCTAGGCCCCAATTTTTAAAACCAGATTTCTGGTTGTCCAGTTCGCCCCTCCCCAGGGCTCTACTCTGGAATCCCTCATTTGGTGGGACACCTGAGGTTGAA
This sequence comes from Mustela putorius furo, assembly GCF_011764305.1. Lineage (NCBI taxonomy): Eukaryota > Metazoa > Chordata > Mammalia > Carnivora > Mustelidae > Mustela > Mustela putorius. Next base: position 59,152 of record NW_025422207.1, on the reverse strand, counting down.
AAACAAAACAAAACAAAATCAACAACAACAGAACAACGGACTTCTTCCATCCCACAGAATGACCCCAAACTCTTTGGACGGGCCAAACCCCCAGAGAGTAAGACTGGTCCATTTCCCATGAAGTCACCCGGAAATTTTCACGACCATGAGTGACACGATATCCAGAGACAAAAACTTGAGCAAGAGCCCTCACACTCGCCCTTTTTTTCATATCCCGAAGAGTTCTCCTCATGGTCTGTAGATCAGTCCTGCCATACCTATGACCCGAAACATAAGCCGAGTTTGTGTATTCAGATAACTGTCCAAACAGCCCTGGCCTACACACCCTACAGGCTCAGGCCCCTGGAGGCAAACATGAAGACTGTGCTTGCCCTCTCCAACGTAATTGTATCTGCCCATTCCAATGGCCACAACACTAATAATAGGATAAACCTCCAAAGTCCCTGAGGCCATCCCTGTATTTGGGACTTCCCAGGACAAACAGGGGCAATCTGGGCCCATCTGAAAACCTACCGGCACTCAGACCCGTAGACTGATGTCCCCAGAGGTAAAAAGGAACGAACAGGCCCATAGGCACCTATCGGATCCATTGCTTTGGATTCCAGGCTTCTCTCCTTAGAGATCCTTAGAACCCTTAGAATCCTGCTCTTGCGTCGTTCCTTATGGGACATCCTTGAGCCATCCAACAGGTCTCGACTGTCGCACAGAAGTCCTTGTGCATGGACCACCTCACAACTCATATCATGGAAAGCTTCCAAGGTCACATGATGCCCCCAATCTTCATGAAGGCGGATCATGGAAAGAAACTCCAACCTGACCCAACGGCTGATCTTCGCCTTGACTTCAGATGCACGAGATCTTGATTAAGCTCTTCAGAGTGTACCTACTGTGCCCTCACCCCTAAACCTAAGCATAGATAGTGTTCTCAGACTTCCATCCTCACTCTCCTGGACCACACGCCCTCCATTTTGGGATTTCCGATGACACAGTGCTGCACTCTGCCTGCCCTCTAGAAGAAAAACGTTGCCCTATGGGTCTACCCAGAAACCTCAAATGAGGATAAACCTGCATGCCACTCAACTGTACACCAATTATATAGTCTAGCCTGTGCACTAATGCCCTGTCTGACACAACCTGAGGCCTGAATTCCCAACCGACACCCAGACAGCTTGCCGTACACTGAGAACATCTGAACCGCCATGGCCTTAGGTTGCCATCTCTTTCCAACCTGGTTTTCAGGCTACAGAAACCTAGACCTTATCTCTACTCATTTCCCATGGGTGAACGTGATGCAGAAATCATAACTCCTCCTTCCCTCTCGCCAGAATCTTGTGGTTGGCATCTTATCCAAAGTTCAGTGTAGGACCCTGTAGGGCCTACAGGAGTAGTAGTAGGGCCCCTGAGGGTAGTAGTGTAGGGTCCCTGAGGACCTGCCCATGCTTAAGAGCTTGCGGTGGGCACAAACACACATTGGGACCCTCAGTTTGAGCCCTGTCCTCAAGTAAAGCCTCTCAGTGGCTGGACCATGAGCCCGCATATGGGGCCTGCCATGCCCCAAGTCACCCAATCTTAACCAGAGGTAGAGACATCTAGTCACCCTACTCAGGGCTCTGCTCTGGAATCCCTCTTTGGTGGGACATTTGAGGTAAAGTAAACACAGAAAGGATTCCTCCCCACCCACAGAATGACCCCAATCACTTGGGATCAGGCCATCCCCAGAGAGAAAGACTCCTCCATGGCCCATGAGGCCAGCCCGACATTCCACGGCCACTATTGACACAAAATCCAGAGACATAAGCCTCACCCTTAGGTCATAGCCCAAAAAATTCTCCTCATAGTCTGTAGATCGGGCCTGCCATACCTACGTCCCCAAAAACCGTGTTTTCAGACTTCTATCCTGACATCCCTGTCCCACACACCCTCCAGGCTGAGGCCCCTGGAGCCACACCTCAGGACTGTGCCTGCCCTCTCCAAGGAAATTCTTCCCATTCCATTGGCCACAACCCTACAGATTAGGAGAAACCTCCAAAGTCCCAGAGGCCATTCCAATAGTGTAGGCCGCCCAGTACAAAGAGGGGTGATCTGTCACAAGCTGAGCAACGACCTCAACTCACCCGTAGACAGATATCCCAAGAGAAAGGTATTAAACTGGACAGGCCCCTAGAACGTAATTGGTTCCATTGCTTTTGTTTCTAAGCATCTCTCCTCAGAGGCCTGTTTTCCAATACCAGCATATGGGGGATTCCAGAGATACCAATCAGAACAAATCTTGTCTCCACATGGGAAACTTATCCTTTGGAGCTCTGTAAAAACCTCCAGTTAGGAGAAACCTTCAGGTAACCGGAGCCACCGCCCTATTCCAAGGTCTCCATGGACACAAACCCGCATTATGACCATTCGGCAGGAGAGTACATTTCAACTCAGCCCCGTTGATTACTCCCCCAGAGCCAGAATATCAAACCTGCCTTGTCGCTAGGAGACAACTGGAATGCAAAGCAGACTCTCTAGGCATCCATCGTTGGAATCCTGCTCTGGCGCCGTTCCATATGGGATGTCCTGGGAGCCTTCCAACAGGTCTTGACTGTCCTGCAGAAGGAATCCTTGCAGATTGGAGCATCTCACAACTCCTATCGTGGGAAAACCTACATGGCCTCATGAGATGCTCCCCTTTATAAAGGGGCCATCATGGACAGAAAACTCCAACCTGAGCCAACTTCTGATCCATTGCTTTGGTTTCTATGTATCTCTCCTCAGAGGCCTGGTTTCCAATATCAGAATATGGGGGTTTCCTAAGGAAACAATCAGAACAGATCTCATCTCCACATGAGAAACTTGCTCTTTGGAGCTGTGTCAATACCTCAGGTTAGGAGGATCCTTCAGGGCGCTGGCACCATGGCCCAATTCCAAGGTCTCCAAGGACACAAACTTACATTATGATCCATCCTCAGGAGAGTCCATTTCAAATCAGCCCCCTCGGCTGCTCACCCAGAGCCAGCAGATCAAACCTGCCTTGTCACTAGGAGACAGTTGGAATGCGAGGTGGGCTGCCCAGGCATCCATCCTTAGAACCCTGCTCTGGAGAATTTCTTTATGGGACGTCTTGAATCCAACCAACCTGTCTTGACTGTCTCGCAGAATGAATCCTTGTGGTTTGAAGCATCACACAATCCCACTGTGAGAAAACCTCCATTTCCTCATGATGCCCCACACCTTCATAAATGGGCCATCATGGACAGAAACTCCATCCTAAGCCAAAGTCTGATCCTCGCCCTGAATTCAGAAGCACGAGATCTCGATTCAGCACTTGAGAGTGTGCCTGCTGTGCCCTCGCCCCGAAACCGAAGCCTAACCTGTGTTCTCAGACTTCCGTCTTCACAATCCTGGCCACACCCCCTCCAGTTTGGCAATTCTGGAGACACAATGCAGCACTCTGCCTGCCCTCCAGAAGAAAAATGTTGCCCTATAGGGCTAACCAGAAACGCCAAATGAGTAACAACCTGCATGCCACTCGTCCATACCCCAATTATACAATGTAGCCTGTGCACTAAAGCCCTGTCTGACACAGCCTGAAGGCAGACCTCCAGTCCAACACCCAGACAGCTGGCCGTACACTGAGCATATCAACCCACAATGGCTTTCGGCCATCATCTCTACCCAACCTCACTTTTCACCTTCAGAACCTAGACCTTATCTCCACTCACTGCTCAGGAGTGAACGTGATACAAGAATCAGAACTTCTCCTTCGCCATGGCAAGAAACCTTGTGGTTGGCATGTGGTCCAACGTTCATTGTAGGAGAAAGCAGCATGGACTATGAGGCCCCACCTATCCCTCAGGGCTACAATTTGCACAAACACACATTGTGACCCTCAGCGTGAGCCCTATCCTCATGTAAAGCCTCTTAGTGACTGGAACAACAGCCCACATATGGGGCTTGCCAAGCCCCTAGTCCCCCAATCTCAACCAGAGTTAGAGATGTCTAGTCACCCCTACTCAGGGCTCTGCTCTGGAATCCCTCTTTGGTGGGACATCTGAGGTAAAAAAAAAAAAAAATACAGAAAGGAGTCTTCCCATCCACAGAATGATCCCAACCACTTGGGATCAGGCCAAATCACCAGAGAAAGACTTGTCCATGGCCCTTGAGGACACCCCGACATTCCACGGCCACCGTAGGCATAAAATCCAGAGACAAGAGCCTGAGCAAAATGCACATACTCGCCCTTTTTTCATAGTCCGGAAAATTCTCATGGTCTGTAGATCGAGCCTTCATACATACATCCCCAAACCTAAGCTGAGTTTGTGTTTTCAGACTTCTGTCCCCACAGTCCTGGCCCACACACGATCCAAGCTGGGGCACCTGGAGCCACACCTGAGGGCTGTGGCTTCCCTCTCCAGGGGAATTCTGCCATTTCCTTTGGCCACAACCCTATAGATTAGGAGCAACCTCCAAACTCCCCGAGGCCATCCCAATAGTGTTGGCTGCCCAGGACAAACAGGGATGATCTTTCACAAGTTAGGAAACTACCTCCACTTAGACCCAGAGACAGATATCCCCATAGAATAAGATTGAACTGGACAGGCACTTAGGCCCTAATCAGATCCATTGCTTTTGTTTCCAAGCATCTCTCCTCAGAGGCCTGGTTACCAATACCAGCAAATGGGGGATTACTGAGGCACTCATAGAAAAATCTCGTCTCCACATAGGAAATGTACTCTTTGGAGCTCTATAAAAAACTCTGTTTAGGAGAATCTTTCAGGGCCCCGGATCAAGCGCCCCATTCCAAGGTCTCCATGGACTTAAACCCACATTATGATCTATCCTCCGTAGAGTCCATGTCAACTCATCCCCCTTGGTTTCTCCCCCAGGGCCTGCAGATCAAACCTGCCTTGTTGCTAGGAGACAACTAGAATGGGAGGCGGGCTGCCCAGGCATCCATCCTTAGAACACTACTCTGGAGTCGTTCCATATGGGACATCCTAGGGCCATCCAACAGGTCTCAAGTGTCCCACAGAAGGAATCTTTGCAGTCTGGTGCATCTCACAACTCCCATTGTGGGAAAATTTTCATGGCCTCTAGAGACGCTCCACTTTATAAAGGGGACATCATGGACAGAAACTCCAACCTAAGCAAACGTCTGATATTCGCCCTGGCTTCAGGTGCATGAGAATTTGATTCAGCTCTGCAGAGTGTGCCTTCTGTGCCCTCACCCCAAAAACTAAGCCTAGCTTGTGTTCTCAGACTACTGTCCTCACACCCCTGGCCCAAAAGCCCTACAGTTTGGCAATACTGGGGCCACAATGCGGCACTCTGCCTGCCCTCCAGAAGAAAAACGTTGCCTTATGGAGCTACCTAGAAACCCGAATGAGGATCAACTGAACGCCACTCGACTGCACCCCAAATATACAGTCTACCCTGTCTAATGCCCTGTCTGACACAGCATGAGCCCACACCTCCAGACCTACGCTCAACAGCTAGCCACACACTGAGCTCATTGTACCCATCAGGTCCTTAGGTCTTCATCTCTTCCCAACCTCAGTTTTCGGGTTTCATAACCTAGACCTAAACTCCAATCACTGTCCAGGGGTGAACGTGATGCAGAAATCACAACTCTTCCTTCGCCATGGCTGGAAACCTTGTGGTTGGCATATTCTCCAACGTTCAGTGTAGGAGAATCTAGCGTGGCCCATGAGGCCCTTCCCATGCTTGAGGGCCTTGTTGGGCACAAATAGGCATTGTGACCCTCAGCATGAGCCCTGTCCTCAAGGAAGACCTCTCAGTGTCTGAATCAAGAGCCCACATATTGGACTTGCCTAGCCCCTAGGCCCCCAAACTTAAACAGAGTTGGGGTTATCCAGTTGTCCCTCCCAAGGACTCTGCTCCTGAATCCCTCTTTTATTGGCACACATGAGGTACATAAAATAAAATAAAAAACAGAAAAGACTCCTCCCATCCAAAAGGATGTACCCAAACTCTTGGGATTGGGTCAAATTCTCAGAGAAGGATAGCCGTCCACAACCCATGAGGCCACGCCAGTATTCGACCCACATTGTTGACACAAATCCAGAGACAAAACCTGAGCAAGCACCTCAAACTCACCCTTTTTCATATCCCGAAGTGTTATCACGGTCTGTAGATTGGGCGTGCCATACCTATGTCCCCAATCCTAAGAGGAGTTTGTGTTTTCAGACTTCTGTCCCCACAGGCCTGGCCCACACACCCTCAAGGCTGGGCCCCTAGAGCCAAACTCAGAACTGTGCCTGCCCTCTCCAGGGGATTTCTGCCCATTCCATTGGCCACAACCCTATAGATTAGGAGAAACTCCAAAATCCCGAGGCCATTCCCAATATTATAGGCTGCCCAGGACAAACAGGGGCGATCTGACACAAGCAGAGCAACTACCTCCCCTCAGATCCATAGACACGTATCCCCAGGAAAGAGATTGAACTGGACAGGCACCTAGGCCCTAATCATATCCATTGCTTTTGTTTCCAGGCATCTCTCCTCAGAGGCCTGGTTTCCAATACCAGCATATGGGAGATTCCTTAGGCACTCATCAAAACAATTCTCTTCTCTACATAGGAAACGTACTCTTTAGAGCTCCATCAAAACCTCCGGTTATGAACATCCCTCAAGGCCCCGGATCAAGCACCCCATTCCAAGGTCTCCATGGACACAAATGCACATTATGACCCATCCTCAACTCACCCATTTCAACACACCCGCCTCGGTTACTCCCCTATATCCAGCAGATCGAACTTGCCTTGGCGCTATGAGACACCTGGAATGGGAGGCAGGCTGCCCAGGTATCCATCCTTAGAACCCTGCTCTGGATAGCTCCTTATGGGATGTCCTGGAGCCATCCAGCAGGTCTCGACTGTCCCACGGAAGGAATCATTGCGGTTCGGAGTATCTGACAATTCCCATCATGGGAAAACCTCCATGGCCTCGTGACACCCTCCCCTTCATGAAGGGGCCGTCATGGACAGAAACTCCAACCTGAGCCAACGTCTGATCCTAGCTCTGTCTTCAGGTACACGGGATCTCGAATCATCTCTGCAGAGGGTTCCTGCCGTCCCCTCACCTCGAAATCTAAGTCTGGCTTGTGTTCTCAAAATTTTTTCCTCACACTCGTGGCCCACAAGCCTTCCAGTTTGGGAATTCTGGAGCCACTATGTGGCACTGTGTCTTCCTTCCAGAAGAAAAACGTTGACCTCTGGGGCTACCCAGTAACCACAAATGAGTACCAACCTGCACGAAACTCGACTGCACCCCAATGATACAGTCTAGCCTGGGCACTAATTCCCTGTCTACCACAGCCTGAGCCTGCACCTCCCAACCCACACTCAACAGCTGGCTGAACACTGAGCACATCAGACACACCATAGCCTTAGGTCTTCATCTCTTCCCAACCTCAGTTTTCAGGCTTCAGAACCTAGACCTTAAATCCAATCACAGTCCAGGAGTGAAAGTGTTGCAGAAATTAGAACTCCTTCTTCCCCATGGCCAATAAATTTGTGGTTGCCATATTGTGCAACGTTCAGTGTAGGAGAAACCAGCATGGTACATTAGGCCATGCCCTGACTTGAGGGGCTCCTTGGGCACAAAAACACACTGTGAAACTCAATGTGAGCCCTATGCCCAAGGAAGGCCTCTCAGTGGCTGGACCAAGAGCCCACATATGGGGCTTGCCATGTTCTTAGGTCCCAATGTTAACCAGAGTTCTGGTTGTCCAGTCGACCCTCCCCAGGACTCTGCTGTGGAATCCCTCTTTTGGTGGTCCACCTGAGGTAAAAAAAAAACAAAACAAAACAAAAAAAAAAAAAAAACAAAAAAAAAACAGAAAGGCCTACTCCCTTCCCACAGAATGACCCCAAACTCTTGGGATTGGGTCAAATCCCCAGAAAGGGAGCCTCATCGATGGCCCATGAGGACACCCGGACATTCCATGGCAATCGGTGACACATATCCAGAAAAAAATAAGCATGAGCAAGCACCTCACTTTCGCCCTTTGTTCATATCCCGAAGAGTTCTCCTCACGGTCTATATATCGGGCCGGCCATACCTACAGACCCAAACCTAAGTGGAGTTTGTGTTTTCAGACTCTTGTCCAAATAGCCCTGGACCACACGCGCTCCACACTTGGGTCCCTGGAGCCACACCTCAGGACTGTGCTTCCCTTTCAAGAGAATTCTTCCCATTCCATTGGCCACAACCTTGCAAATTAGGAAAAACCTCCAAAGTTACCGAGGCCATCCCAATAGTGTAGGCCGCCCAGGACAAACAGGTGTGATCTCAAACCAGCTGAGCAACTACCTCCACTCAGACAAAAGATGTCTCCAGAGAAGAATATTGAACCGGACAGGCCCCTAGGCCTTAATCAGATCCATTGCTTTGGTTTCCAGGCATCTCTCCTCAGAGGCCTCATTTCCAATACCAGCAAATGGTGGTTTCCTGAGGCACCAATAAGAACAAATCTTGTCTCCCCATGGAAAACTTGCTCATTGGAGCTTTGTTATAACCTCTGGTTAGGAGAATCCTTCAGGGCCCTGGTGCCACTGCCCCACACCAAGGTCTCAATGGACTCAAACCAACATTAAGACCATCCTCAGGAAAGTCCATTTCAACTAATTTAAGACCATCCTCACGAAAGTCCATTCCAACTCAGCCCCCTTTGATGCTAACCCAGGGCAGCAGATCAAACGTTTCTTGTTGCTAGGAGACAATTGGAATTGAGGCTGTCTGCCCAGGCATCCATACTTAGAACGCTGTTCTGGAAAAATACCTTAGGAGACGTCCTGGAGCCATCCAACAAATCTTAATTGTCCCACAGAAGGAATCCTTGCAGTTTGGAGCATCTCACAACTCTAATAGTGGGAAAACCCCCATGGCCTCATAATGCCCCCCCCTTCATGAAGGGGCCATCATGGACAGAAACTCCAACCTGAGCCAAAGTCTGATCCTCGACCTGACTTCAGACTCATGAGATCTCAATTCAGCTCTGCAGAGTGTGCCTGCCATGTCCATTCCCCGAAACCGAAGCCTAGCTTGTGTTCTCAGATTTCCGTCCTCACTCTCCTGGCCCACAAGCCCTCCAGTTTGGGAATTCCGAAGCCACAATGCAGCACTCTGCCTGCCCTCCAGAAGAAAAACTTTGCCCTATGCTGCTAATAAGAAACCCCAAATGATTATCTAATGCATGCCACTCGACTGTAAAGCAATTATACAGCCTACCCTGAATACGAAAGCCCTGTCCAGCACAGCCTGAGACAAGACATCCCAAACGACACCTAGACAGCTGGCTCCAACCTGGACACAAGGGACCCGCTATGGCTGTAGTTCGTCATCTCTTCCCAACCTCGGTTTTCAGGCTTCAGAACCTAGACCTTATCTCCAATCACTGCCCAGGGGTGAACGTGATGCAGAAATTAGAATTCCTCCTTCCCCATGGCCAGAAACCTTGTGGTTGGCATGTTGTCCAACGTTCAATGTGGGAAAACCTGCATTGTCGCAAAGGCCACGCCAGTGCTTGAGGGCCGCCTAGGGCACAGACATGCATTGTGACCTGTAGCGTGAGTCACGTATTAAAGTAACGCCTCTCAGTGGCTGGACCAAGATCCTGCATATGGGGCTTGTCAGGAGTCAAGATGGCGGAGAAGTAGCAAGCTGAGACTGCTTCAGCTAGCCGGAGATCAGCTAGATAGCTTATCTAAAGATTGCAAACACCTGAAAATCCATCGGCAGATCGAAGAGAAGAAGAACAGCAATTCTGGAAACAGAAAATCAACCACTTTCTGAAAGGTAGGACCGGCGGAGAAGTGAATCCAAAGCGACGGGAAGATAGACCCCGGGGGGAGGGGCCGGCTCCCGGCAAGCGGCGGAGCAACCGCGCACAAAATCGGGACTTTTAAAAGTCTGTTCCGCTGAGGGACATCGCTCCAGAGGCTAAACCGGGGCGAAGCCCACGCGGGGTCAGCGTGGCCTCAGGTCCCGCAGGGTCACAGAAGGATCGGGGGTGTCTGAATGTCGCAGAGCTTGCGGGTATTGGAACGGGAAAGCCGGCTACAGAGACAGAGCCGACAGTGAGCTCGCAGCTCGGGGTGACCTTGAACCGGTCGCAGGCTCGGTGAGCTCGGAGCGCGGCCGGAGGTCAGGCAGACGGGAGTAACTGGGCGCTGTTCTCTGAGGGCGCACTGAGGAGTGGGGCCCTGGGCTCTCGGCTCCTCCGGGCCGGAGACCAGGAGGCCGCCATTTGTATTCCCGTCCTCTGGAACTCTACGGAAAGCGCTCAGGGAACAAAAGCTCCTGAAAGCAAACCCGAGCGGATTACTCACCCCGCCCCGGGTAAGGGCAGTGTAATTCCGCCTGGGGCAAAGACACTTGAGAATCACTACAACAGGCCCCTCCCCCAGAAGATCAACAAGAAATCCAGCCGAGACCAAGTTCACCTACCAAGGAGTGCGGTTTTAATACCAAGGAGAGCAGCAGAATTCCAGAGGAGGAGAAAGCCAAGCACGGAACTCATGGCTTTTTTCCTGTGATTTTTTTTAGTCTTGCAGTTAATTTAATTTTTTCTTTTTCTTTTTTTTTTTTTTTTTTTTTTTTTTTTTTTTCTCGCCTTCGGGTAAAATTTTTTTTTTTTTTAACTGTTACCTTTTTCTTTTTTAACGATTTTTTACTAGTTTATCTAATATATATATATATATATTTTTTTTTTACATTTTTCTTAGGTGTTTTCTTTTTTTAAAATTCTTTTCTTTTATTTTCTTTTTTTTTTTTTTTTTTTTCTTTTTTCTCTCTTCCTTTTTGAACCTCTTTTTATCCCCTTTCTCCCCACTCACGATTTTGGATCTCTTCTAATTTGGTTAAAGCATATTTTCCTGGGGTTGTTGCCACCCTTTTAGTATTTTACTTGCCCCTTCATTTACTCTTATCTGGACAAAATGACAAGACGTAAAAATTCAACACAAAAAAAAGAACAAGAGGCAGTACCGAAGGCTAGGGACCTAATCAATACAGACATCGGTAATATGTCAGATCTAGAGTTCAGAATGACAATTCTCAAGGTTCTAGCCGGGCTCGAAAAAGGCATGGAAGATATTAGAGAAACCCTCTCGAGAGATATAAAAGCCCTTTCTGGAGAAATAAAAGAACTAAAATCTAACCAAGTTGAAATCAAAAAAGCTATTAATGAGGTGCAATCAAAAATGGAGGCTCTCACTGCTAGGATAAATGAGGCAGAAGAAAGAATTAGTGATATAGAAGACCAAATGACAGAGAATAAAGAAGCTGATCAAAAGAGGGACAAACAGCTACTGGACCACGAGGGGAGAATTCGAGAGATAAGTGACACCATAAGACGAAACAACATTAGAATAATTGGGATTCCAGAAGAAGAAGAAAGTGAGAGGGGAGCAGAAGGTATACTGGAGAGAATTATTGGGGAGAATTTCCCCAATATGGCAAAGGGAACGAGCATCAAAATTCAGGAGGTTCAGAGAATGCCCCTCAAAATCAATAAGAATAGGCCCACACCCCCCCGTCACCTAATAGTAAAATTTACAAGTCTCAATGACAAAGAGAAAATCCTGAAAGCAGCCCCGGGAAAAGAAGTCTGTAACATACAATGGTAAAAATATTAGATTGGCAGCTGACTTATCCACAGAGACCTGGCAGGCCAGAAAGAGCTGGCATGATATTTTCAGAGCACTAAACGAGAAAAACATGCAGCCAAGAATACTATATCCAGCTAGGCTATCATTGAAAATAGAAGGAGAGATTAAAAGCTTCCAGGACAAACAACAACTGAAAGAATTTGCAAATACCAAACCAGCTCTACAGGAAATCTTGAAAGGGGTCCTCTAAGCAAAGAGAGAGCCTACAAGTGGTAGATCAGAAAGGAACAGAGACCATATACAGTAACAGTCACCTTACAGGCAATACAATGGCACTAAATTCATATCTCTCAATAGTTACCCTGAATGTGAATGGGCTAAATGCCCCTGTCAAAAGACACAGGGTATCAGAATGGATAAAAAAAACAAAAACCCATCTATATGTTTGCCTCCAAGAAACACATTTTAAGCCCGAAGACACCTCCAGATTTAAAGTGAGGGGGTGGAAAAGAATTTACCATGCTAATGGACATCAGAAGAAAGCAGGAGTGGCAATCCTTATATCAGATCAATTAGATTTTAAGCCAAAGACTATAATAAGAGATGAGGAAGGACACTATATCATACTCAAAGGGTCTGTCCAACAAGAAGATTTAACAATTTTAAATATCTATGCCCCCAATGTGGGAGCAGCCAACTATATAAACCAATTAATAACAAAATCAAAGAAACACATCAACAATAATACAATGATAGTAGGGGACTTTAACACTCCCCTCACTGAAATGGACAGGTCATCCAAGCAAAAGATCAGCAAGGATATAAAGGCCTTAAATGACACACTGGACCAGATGGACATCACAGATATATTCAGAATATTTCATCCCAAAGCAACAGAATACACATTCTTCTCTAGTGCACATGGAACATTCTCCAGAATAGATCACATCCTCGGTCCTAAATCAGGACTCAACCGGTATCAAAAGATTGGGATCATTCCCTGCATATTTTCAGACCACAATGCTCTAAAGCTAGAACTCAACCACAAAAGGAAGTTTGGAAAGAACCCAAATACATGGAGACTAAACAGTATCCTTCTAAAGAATGAATGGGTCAACCGGGAAATTAAAGAAGAATTGAAAAAAATCATGGAAACAAATGATAATGAAAACACAACGGTTCAAAATCTGTGGGACACAACAAAGGCAGTCCTGAGAGGAAAATATATAGCGGTACAAGCCTTTCTCAAGAAACAAGAAAGGTCTCAGGTACACAACCTAACCCTACACCTAAAGGAGCTGGAGAAAGAACAAGAAAGAAAACCTAAGCCCAGCAGGAGAAGAGAAATCATAAAGATCAGAGCAGAAATCAATGAAATAGAAACCAAAAAAACAATAGAACAAATCAACGAAACTAGGAGCTGGTTCTTTGAAAGAATTAATAAAATTGATAAACCCCTGGCCCGACTTATCAAAAAGAAAAGAGAAAGGACCCAAATAAATAAAATCATGAATGAAAGAGGAGAGATCACAACTAACACCAAAGAAATACAAACTATTATAAGAACATACTATGAGCAACTCTACGGCAATAAATTTGACAATCTGGAAGAAATGGATGCATTCCTAGAAACATATAAACTACCACAACTGAACCAGGAAGAAATAGAAAGCCTGAACAGACCCATAACCAGTAAGGAGATTGAAACAGTCATTAAAAATCTCCAAACAAACAAAAGCCCAGGGCCAGACGGCTTCCCGGGGGAATTCTACCAAACATTTAAAGAAGAACTAATTCCTATTCTCCTGAAACTGTTCCAAAAAATAGAAATGGAAGGAAAACTTCCAAACTCATTTTATGAGGCCAGCATCACCTTGATCCCAAAACCAGACAAGGATCCCACCAAAAAAGAGAGCTATAGACCGATATCCTTGATGAACACAGATGCGAAAATACTCAACAAAATACTAGCCAATAGGATTCAACAGTACATTAAAAAGATTATTCACCACGACCAAGTGGGATTTATTCCAGGGCTGCAAGGTTGGTTCAACATCCGCAAATCAGTCAATGTGATACAACACATCAATAAAAGTAAGAACAAGAACCATATGATACTCTCAATAGATGCTGAAAAAGCATTTGACAAAGTACAACATCCCTTCCTGATCAAAACTCTTCAAAGTGTAGGGATAGAGGGCACATACCTCAATATCATCAAAGCCATCTATGAAAAACCCACCGCAAATATCATTCTCAATGGAGAAAAAACTGAAAGCTTTTCCGCTAAGGTCAGGAACACGGCAGGGATGTCCATTATCACCACTGCTATTCAACATCGTACTAGAGGTCCTAGCCTCAGCAATCAGACAACAAAAGGAAATTAAAGGCATCCAAATCGGCAAAGAAGAAGTCAAATTATCACTCTTCGCAGATGATATGATACTATATGTGGAAAACCCAAAAGACTGCACTCCAAAACTGCTAGAACTTATACAGGAATTCAGTAAAGTGTCAGGATATAAAATCAATGCACAGAAATCAGTTGCATTTCTCTACACCAACAGCAAGACAGAAGAAAGAGATATTAAGGAGTCAATCCCATTTACAATTGCATCCAAAACCATAAGATACCTAGGAATAAACCTAACCAAAGAGACACAGAATCTATACTCAGAAAACTATAAAGTACTCATGAAAGAAATTGAGGAAGACACAAAGAAATGGAAAAATGTTCCATGCTCCTGGATTGGAAGAATAAATATTGTGAAAATGTCTATGCTACCTAAAGCAATCTACACATTTAATGCAATTCCTATCAAAGTACCGTCCATCTTTTTCAAAGAAATGGAACAAATAATTCTAAAATTTATATGGAACCAGAAAAGACCTCGAATAGCCAAAGGGATATTGAAAAAGAAAGCCAACGTTGGTGGCATCACAATTCCGGACTTCAGGCTCTATTACAAAGCTGTCATCATCAAGACAGCATGGTACTGGCACAAAAACAGACACATAGATCAATGGAACAGAATAGAGAGCCCAGAAATAGACCCTCAAATCTATGGTCAACTAATCTTCGACAAAGCAGGAAAGAATGTCCAATGGAAAAAAGACAGCCTTTTCAATAAATGGTGCTGGGAAAATTGGACAGCCACATGCAGAAAAATGAAATTGGACCATTTCCTTACACCACACACAAAAATAGACTCAAAATGGATGAAGGACCTCAATGTAAGAAAGGAATCCATCAAAATCCTTGAGGAGAACACGGGCAGCAACCTCTTCGACCTCTGCCGCAGCAACATCTTCCTAGGAACAACGCAAAAGGCAAGGGAAGCAAGGGCAAAAATGAACTATTGGGATTTCATCAAGATCAAAAGCTTTTGCACAGCAAAGGAAACAGTTAACAAAATCAAAAGACAACTGACAGAATGGGAGAAGATATTTGCAAACGACATATCAGATAAAGGACTAGTGTCCAGAATCTATAAAGAACTTAGCAAACTCAACACCCAAAGAACAAATAATCCAATCAAGAAATGGGCAGAAGACATGAACAGACATTTCTGCAAAGAAGACATCCAGATGGCCAACAGACACATGAAAAAAGTGCTCCATATCACTCGGCATCAGGGAAATACAAATCAAAACCACAATGAGATATCACCTCACACCAGTCAGAATGGCTAAAATCAACAAGTCAGGAAATGACAGATGCTGGCGAGGATGCGGAGAAAGGGGAACCCTCCTACACTGTTGGTGGGAATGCAAGCTGGTGCAGCCACTCTGGAAAACAGCATGGAGGTTCCTCAAAATGTTGAAAATAGAACTGCCCTATGACCCAGCAATTGCACTATTGGGTATTTACCCTAAAGATACAAATGTAGTGATCCAAAGGGACACTTGCACCCGAATGTTTATAGCAGCAATGTCCACAATAGCCAAACTATGGAAAGAACCTAGATGTCCATCAACAGATGAATGGATCAAGAAGATGTGGTATATATACACAATGGAATACTATGCAGCCATCAAAAGAAATGAAATCTTGCCATTTGCAACAACATGGATGGAACTAGAGCGTATCATGCTTAGCGAAATAAGTCAAGCAGAGAAAGACAACTATCATATGATCTCCCTGATATGAGGAAGTGGTGATGCAACATGGAGGCTTAAGTGGGTAGATGAATAAATGAAACAAGATGGGATTGGGAGGGAGACAAACCATAAGTGACTCTTAATCTCACAACAAACTGAGGGTTGCTGGGGGGAGGGGGTTTGGGAGAAGGGGGTGGGATTATGGACATTGGGGAGGGTATGTGATTTGGTGAGTGCTGTGAAGTGTGTAAACCTGGTGATTCACAGACCTGTACCCCTGGGGATAAAAATATATGTTTATAAAAAATAAAAAATTTAAAAAAAAAAAAAAAAAAAAAAAAAAAAAAAAAAAAAAAAAAAAAAAAAAAAAAAAAAAAAGATCCTGCATATGGGGCTTGTCATATCCATAGGCCCCCAGGCTTAACCAGAGAGCGAGTATTCCAGTTGTCAGTACCCACTGCTATGCTCCAGAATCCCTCTACTGGGGGGACACATGAAGCAGAAAACAGGACTCTTCCCTTCCCACAGAATGAACCCAAACTCTTGGGGGCTGGACAAACTACCAGAGAGGGAGACTTCTACGACCCATGAGGCAACTCCTACATTAATCGGCCATTGTGGACAAAATATCCAGAGACAAAAGACTGAGCGACTGCCTCCCTCTCACCCTTCTTTCATATCCAGAGGAGCTCCCCTCACGGACTGTAGATCAGGCCTGCCATAACCTCGGCCCCAAACCTGAGCTGAGTTTGGGTTTTTGGATGTCTGTCTGCACAGCCGTGGCCCACACCGCCTCCAGGCTGGGGTCTCTGGAGCCACACCACAGAACTCTGCCTGGTCTCTCCTAAGAAACTGCCCGTTCCATTGGCCACAACTCTACAAAATAGTAGAAACCTCAAGGTCCCCAAGGACATCCCACTTCCGCAAGCCGCACTGGACAAACAGGGGCATTATGACACCAGCAGAGCAACTACTACCTCCATGCAGACACACAGACTGATATCTGCAGAGATAGAAGATTGAACCAGGCAGGCCCCTAGGCCCTATTATGAACTTTGGCTTTGGTGTCCAGGTATCACTCCTCAGAGGCCTGGGTTCGAAGACCAGCATATGGGGCTATCCTGAGGCACCAGACAGAACACCTCTCATCTCCACATGGAAAGGTTCCTTGTCGGAGTTGTGTCAAACCCTTTGGGTTGGAGGATCCTGCAGATTCCCTTAGCTACTGCCACATTCCAAGGTCTCCATGGCCACCAACCCACATTATGACTCATCCTCAGGAAAGTCCATTTAAACTCAGCCTTCTGGGTAGCTCACCCAAGAGCCCGCAGATTGAGCGTGCCTTGTCTCGACCAGGCAATGGGAAGGTGAGTTGGCGTTTCTCGGCATCCATTCTTAGGCCCCTGCTCTCGAGTCTTTCTGTATGGGGCATCCTGGAACCATCCAATAGTACTCGACTGTCCTGAAGAAGGAAACTTTGAAGTTTGGAGCAGCTCACAACTCCCAGCGTAGGGAAATCTCCCTGGCCTCATGACGCCCACACCCCCTTCAGGAAGGGGCCGTCATGGGCACAAACTCCAGCTTGAGGCAACATCTGATACTCGCCCTGACCTCAGATGCAGGAGATCTCGATTCAGCCTCTGCACAGTAGGCCCAAACCTCGTGCTACCTTGTGTTTTCAGACTTCCTTCCTCACACTCCTGGCAAACATGTCCTCAAGACTTGGAATTCTGGAACCAAAATGCAGCCCTATGCTGGCCCTCCAGAAGAAAAACGTTGCTCTATGGGGATCTCCATAAACCCCAAATGAGGATCAACCTGCTCGGTTCTCGACCTCACCCCAATTGGATTTTTCGGGTTGTCCATTCATCCCTCCCCAGAGCTCTGCTGTGGAATCCCTCTTTTGGTGGGACACCTGAGGTAACAAAACTAAAAGGACTCCTCCCATCCTTCAGATTGACCCAAAACAATTGGGATTGGACCAAATTCACAGAGAGGAAGTTTCGTCCATGGCCCATGAGCTCTTCCGAGATTCCACAGCCATCGTTGACAACAAATCCAGAGACAAAAGTCTGAGCAAGCGCCTCACACTCGCTCTTTTGTCGTATCCCGAAGAGTTCTCCTCACGGTCTGTAGATCGGGCCTGCCATACCTACTTCCCAAACCTAAGCTGAGTTTGTGTTTTCAGACTTCTATCCCCACATTCCTGGCCCACAGACTCTTCAGGCTGGGGCCCCTGGAGCCACACATCAGGACTGTGCCTGTCCATACCACGGATATTCTGCCCATTACATTGTCCACAATCGTACAAATTAGGAAAAACCTCCAGAGTCCCCAAGGACATCCCAATAATGTAGGCCGCCCAGGACAAACAAGGGTCATCTGAAACCAGCTGAGCATCTACCTCTACTCAGCGTAGATGGATGTCCCCAGAGAAGAAGATTGAATCAGACAGGCCCCTAGGCCTGAATCAGATTCATTGCTTTCGGTTACAGGTATCTCTCCTCAGAGGCCTGGTTTCCAATATTAGCATATGGGGATTTCATGAGGCAGCAATCAGAACAAATTTCTTCTCCACATGGGAAAATTATCCTTTGAAGATGTCTCAAAACCTCCAGTTAGGAGAATCCTTCAGGGCCTGTGTTCCACTGCACCATTACAAGGTCTCCATGGACCGAAATCCACATTAGAACCCATCCGCAGGAAATTCCATTTCAACTCAGCTCCCTTGGTTGCTTGACCCAGAGCGAGCAGACTGAACCTGTATTGACTAGGAGACAATTGAAGTGCGAGGCGGGCTGCCCAACCATCCATCCTTAGAGCTCTGCTCTGGTGTCGTTCCGTATGGGATGTCCTGGAGCCATCCAACAGGTCTCAAATGTCCAGCAGAAGGAATCCTTGAGTTTTGGAGCATCACACAACTCCCAACCTGGGAAAATCTAGATGGCTTTGTGATGTCCCCTCCCCATTTATGAAGGGGAAATCATGGACAGGAACACCAACCTAAGCGAACGTCTGATCTTCACCCTGAATTCAGATGCACGAGATCTCGATGCAGCTCTGCAGAGTGTGCTTTCCATTCCCTCGCCCTGAAACCTATGACTAGCTTGTGTTCTCAGACTTCCGTCCTCACACTCCTGGCCCCCAAGCCCTCACATTTGGAAATTCGGGACACAAAATGAAGCATTCTGCCTGTCTTCCAGAAGAAATATTTTGACCTATGGAGTTTCTCACATAACCCAAATGAGGATAGACATACACGGCACTCGAATGTACCAAATTAGATAGTCTAACCTGGCCACTAATAAACTGTCTGATACAGAGTGAGCCCGGACCTCCTGACCAAAACTGAGACAGCTGACCGCACACTGAGAACATCACACCCGCCATGGTCTTAGCTCGTTATCTCTTCCCAACCTAACTTTTCAGGCTTCAGATCTTAGAACTTAACTCCAAACCTTGACAAGGGTTGAATGTGATGCAGAAATCAGAACTCCTCCTTACCCAAGGCAAGAAGCCTTGTGATTGGAAAGTTGTCCAACGATCAGTGTAGGAGAAACCAGCATTCACCCTGAGGCCCCGCCCATTCTTAAGTGCGATGAGGGAATAAACACGCATTGTGACACTCAGCGTGAGTCCTGTCCTCTAGTACGTCCTCTCAGTGGCTGGAACATTAGATGTCATAATGGGCTTGACATGTCCCTAGGCCCCAATTTTTAACCATATTTCTGGTTGTCCAGTCACCCCTCCCCAGGGCTTTACTCTGGAATCACTCATTAGGTGGGACACCTGAGGTTACAAAACAAAACAAAACAAAACAACAACAACAACAAAAACAAACGGACTTCGTCCATCCCAAAAATGACCTCAAACTCTTTGGACAAGGCCAAACCCCAGAGAATAAGACTCATCCATTTCCCATGAAGTCACCCGGCAATTTCACGACCATGAGTGACACGATATCCAGAGACAAAAACTTGAGCAAGAGCCTCACACTCGCCCTTTTTTTCATATCCTGAAGAGTTCTCCTCAAGGTCTGTAGATCAGTCCTGCCATACCTATGACCCGAAACATAAGCCGAGTTTCTGTTTTCAGACAACTGTCCAAACAGCCCTGGCCTAAACACCCTACAGGTTCAGGCCCCTGGAGCCAAACTGAGGACTGTACTTGCCCTATCCAAGGGAATTCTGTGTGCCCATTCCAATGGCCACAACCATACTAATAGGATAAACCTACAAAGTCCCTGATGCCATCCCAATAGTGGTGGCTTCCCAGGACAAACAGGAGTAATCTGAGCCCATCCGAGAACCTACCTCACTCAGACCCGTAGACTGATGTTCCTAGAGTTAAAAAGGAACGAACAGGCCCCTAGGCACCTATCGGATCCATTGCTTTGTTTTCCAGGCATCTCTCCTCAGAGGCCTGGATTTCAATACCAGCATATGGCTGTTTCTTGACTCACACATCAGTAGAAATCTCATCTACACATGGGAAACTTGCACGTGGGAGCTGTGTGAAAGCCTCTCTTTAGGAGAACCCTTCAGGGCCCCAGTGCCACCGCTTCATTCCAAGGTCTCCATAGACACAAAAACACATTAGGACCCATCCAAAGGAGAGTCCATTTCAACTGAGCGTATTCGGTTGCTCTGTGAGATCCAGCAGATCTAACTTGTCTTGTTGCTAGGAGACAATTGGAATGCGAGGTGGCCTACCCTGCCATCCATCCTTAAAACCCTGCTCGGAATCGTTGGCCTGGGGCCAACCAACAGGTCTCATTTTTCCTGCAGAGGAATCTTTGCAGTTTGGAGCTTCTCAGAACTCCCATCGTGAGAGAACCCCCATGGCTTCGTGATCCCCCTCCCCTTCATAAAGGGGCCAATAGGGACAAAAGGTCCAACCTGAGTGATCGTCTGATCCTCACCGTGAATTCAGATGCACGAGATCTCAGTTCAGGTCTGTAGATTGTGCCTTCCATGTCCTCACCCAGAAACCTAAGCCTAACTTGTTTCCTCAGGCTTCTGTCCACAGACTACTGGCTCACAACCCTCCAGTTTGGCAATCCAGAACTAGAATGCAGCACTCTACCTGCCCTGCAGATGAAATACATTGCCCTCTGGGGCTACCTAGAAACCCCAAGTGACGATCAACCTGCACGACACTTGGCTACACCCAAAATATATAGGATGACCTGGGCAATAATGCCCTTTCTGACACAGCCTAAGCCTGGACCGCCTAGGCACACCCAGACAGCTGGCTACAAATGAGAACATCAGACCCCCCATGGCCTTAGGTCGTTATCCCTTCCCAACCTCAGTTTTCAGGCTTCAGAACCTAGACCTTATCCCCAATCACTGCCCAGGTTTGAAAATGATGCAGAAATCAGAACTCCTTCCCGTTGGCACGAAAACTTGTGGTTGGCTTGTTGTCCAACGTTCAGTGTAGTGGAAACCAGTGTGTCCCTTGAGGCCCCGCCATTGCTCGCGGGCCAGATAGGTAGCAAACACACATTGTGACCCTCAGCCTGAGCCCAGTCCTCAGGTAAGGCATCTCAGTGGCTGGATGAAGAGACAGCATATTGGGCTTGCCATGCCCCTAGGCCCCAATTTTTAACCATAGTTCAGGTTGTCCCTTCACTCTTCCCCAGGGCTCTGATTTGGAATTCCTCTTTTGGTGGGACATCTGAGGTAACAACCCTGAAAGGAGTCCTCCATTCCAACAGATTGACGAAAAACAATTGGGATCGGGCCAAATCCACAGAGAGCAAGATTCGTCCATGGCCCATGACGCCTCCTCGACATTCTACGGCCATCACTGATACAAAATCCAGAGACAAAAGCCTAAGCAAGCGCCTCAGACTCGCACTATCTTCATATCCTGAAGATGTCTTCTCATGGTTTGTAGATCGGGCCTGCCATACCTACGTCCCCAAACATAAGCTGAGTTTGTGTTTTCAGACTTCTGTCCTCAAAGTCCTGGGCCACACACCCTCCAGGCTGGGGCCCCTGGAGCCACACATTAGGACTGTGCCTACCCAATCCATGGGAATTCTGCCCATTCCATTGTCCAAAATCGTACAAATTAGGAGAAAACTCCAAAGACCCTGAGGCCATCCCAATAGTATAGGTCGCCCGGGACAAAAAAGGGCAGTCTGACACCAGCTGAGAATCTAAATCCACTCATAACCTAGAAGGATGTCCCCAGAGAAGAATATTGAACCAGACAGGACCCTAGGCCAAAATCGGATCCATTGCTTTGGATTACAGGCATGTCTCCTCAAAACCCTGGAATCCAATACCAACATTGGGGTTTTCCTGAGGCACCCATCAGAACAAACCTCGTCTCCACAAGGAAACTTGTGCATGGGAGCTATGTCAAAAGCTTAGGAGAATACTTCAGGGTCCCAGTGCCACCACCCCATTCCAAGGCCCTCATGGACACAAATACACATTAGACCCATCCTCAGGAAAGTCCATTTCAACTCAGCCTCCCCGGTTGCTCCAACAGAGCCATCAGATCTAAACTGTCTTGTCGCTAGGAGACAATTGGAATGCGAGATGGGTTTCCCAGGCATCCATCCTCGAACGTTGGTCTGGACTCATCCATATGGGTGTCCTGGAGCTGTCCAACTGGTCTCAATTGTCCCGCAGAAGGAATCCTAGGAGGGGGCATCCCACCACTCCCAACATGGGAAAAACTCCACGGCCTCGAGATTCGGCTCCCTTCATGAAGGGGCCGTCATGAACAGAAAATCCAAGCTGAGCCAACGTCTGATCCTCGCTCTGACTTCAGATGCATGAGATATTGCTTCAGATCTTCAGGGGGTACATGCTGTGCCCTCGCCCTGAAACCCAAGTCTAGCTGTCCTTCGGCCCCAATTTTAACCAGATTTCTGGTTGTCCAAACGCCCCTACCCAGGGCTCTACTCTGGAATCCCTCATTTGTTGGGACCCCTGAGTTTGAAAAACAAAACAAAACAAAACAACAACAACAACAAAAAAACGGACTTCTTCCATCCCACAGAATGAACCCAAACTCTTTGGACTGGGCCAAAACCCAGGGAGTAAGACTCGTCCATTTCCCATGAAGTCACCCGGAAATTTCACGACCATGAGTGACACGATATCCAGAGATAAATACTGGAGCAAGAGCCTCACACTCGCCCTTTTTTCATATCCCAAATAGTTCCCCTCATGGTCTGTAGATCAGTCCTGCCATACCTATGACCCGAAACATAAACCGAGTTTGTGTTTTCAGACAACTGTCCAAACAACCCTGGCCTACACAGCCTACAGGCTTAGGCCCCTGGAGCCAAGCTGAGGACTGTACATTCCCTCTCCAAGGGAATTCTGTGTGCCCATTCCAATGGCCAAAACGCTACTAATAGGATAAACCTCCAAAGTCCCTGAGGCCATCCCAATAGTTGCTTCTTCCCAGGACAAACAGGAGCAATCTGAGCCCAACTGAGAACCTACCTGCACGCAAACTTGTAGACTGATATCCCCAGTGGTAAAAAAAAGAACGAATAGGCCCCTAGGCCCTAAACGGTTCCATTGTTTGGTTTCCAGGCATCTCTCCTCAGAGGACTGGATTTCAATACCAGCATATGGCTGTTTCTTGAGTCACCCATCAGAACAAATCTCATCTACACATGGGAAACTTGCACGTGGGAGCGATGTCAAAGCATCTGTTTAGTAGAACCCTTCATGGCCCCAGTGCCACCGCATCATTCCAAGGTATCCATAGACACAAAAACACATTAGGTCCCATCCACAGGAGAGTCCATTTCAACTCAGCGTATTCGGTTGCTCCGCGAGATCCAGCAGATCTAACCTGTCTTGTTGCTAGGAGACAATTGGAATGCGAGGTGGCCTACCCCGCCATCCATCCTTAGAACCCTGCTCGGAATCGTTGTCCTGGAGCCAACCAACAGGTCTCAATTTTCCTGCAGAAAAATCTTTGATGTTGGGAGCTTCTCACAACTCCCATCGTGAGAAAACACCCATGGCCTCGTGATCCCCCCCCTTCATGAAGGGGCCCTCAGGGACATAAGGTCCAACCTGAGTGATCGTCTGATCCTCACCCTGACTTCAGATGCACGAGATCTCGGTTCAGGTCTTTAGATTGTGCCTGCCATGTCCTCACCAGAAAAGAAACCAAAGCCTAGCTTGTGTCTTCAGACTTCCATCATCAGATTAATGGCACACAAGCCCTCCAGTTTGGCAATCCAGAATTACAATGCAGCACTCTGCTTGCGCTCCAAAAGAAAAACATTGCCCTCTGGCGCTACCCAGGAACCCCAAATGAAGATCAACCTGCACGCCACTTGGCTGTACCCAACATATATAGGCTGACCTGGGCAATAATGCCCTTTCTCACAGAGGCTGAGCCTGGACCTCCTGGCTCACCCATACAGCTGGCCGCTCACTGAGCACATTGGACCAGCCATTGCCTTAGGTCGTTATCTCTTCCCAGCCTCGGTTTTCAGGATTTAGAACCTAGACCTTATCTCCAATCACTGCCCATGTTTGAAAATGATGCAGAAATCAGAACTCCTTCCCGATGGCAAGAAACCTTGTGGTAGGCTTGTTGTATAATGTTCAGTGTAGTGGATACCTGTGTGTCCGATGAGGCCCCAAATTTCTCGCGGGCCTCATAGGTGAAAAACACACATTGTGACCCTCAGCCTTAGCCCAGTCCTCAGGTAAGCCCTCTCAGTGGCTGGATGAAGAGACAGCATATTGGGCTTGCCATGCCCCTAGGCCCCAATTTTTAACCAAATTTCGGGTTGTCCCTTCACTCTTCCCCAGGGCTCTGCTTTGGAATTCCCCTTTTGGTGGGACACCTGAGGTATCAACCCTGAAAGGAGTCCTCCATTCCAACAGATTGACGAAAAACAATTGGGATCGGGCCAAATCCACAGAGAGCAAGATTCGTCCATGGCCAATGAGGCCTCCTCGACATTCCACGGCCATCGCTGATACAAATCCAGAGACAAAAGCCTGAGCAAGCGCCTCAGACTCGCACTTTCATCATATCCTGAAGATGTCTTCTCATGGTTTGTAGATCGGGCCTGCCATACCTACGTCCCCAAACATAAGCTGAGTTTGTGTTTTCAGACCTCTGTCCTCAAAGTCCTGGGCCAGACACCCTCCAGGCTGGGGACCCTGGAGCCACACATTAGGGCTGTGCCTACCCAATCCATGGGAATTCTGCCCATTCCATTGTCCAAAATCGTACAAATTAGGAGAAACCTCCAAAGTCCCTGAGGCCATCCCAATAGTATAGGTCACCCGGGCCAAAAAGGTCAGTCTGTCACCAGCTGAGCATCTACCTCCACTCATACCCTAGATATATGT
Source organism: Mustela putorius furo (assembly GCF_011764305.1). Taxonomy (NCBI): domain Eukaryota; kingdom Metazoa; phylum Chordata; class Mammalia; order Carnivora; family Mustelidae; genus Mustela; species Mustela putorius. The sequence goes on along the minus strand of NW_025422207.1, from coordinate 34,083 downwards.
CCCCAGAGAAGAAGACTGAACCAGACAGGACCCTGGACAAAATCGGATCCATTGCTTTGATTTACAGGCATGTCTCCTTAAAACCCTGGGTTCCAATACCAACATTGGGGTTTTCCTGAGCCACCCATCAGAACGAACCTCGTCTCCACAAGGAAACTTGTGCATGGGAGCTATGTCAAAACCTTAGGAGAATACTTCAGGGTCCCGGTGCCACCGCCCCATTCCAAGGCCCTCATGGACACAAACACACATTAGACCCATCCTCAGGAAAGTCCATTTCAACTCCGCCACGCCGGTGCTCCCGCAGAGCCATCATATCTAAACTGTCTTGTCCCTAGGAGACAATTGGAATGCGAGGCGGGCTTCCCAGGCATCCATCCTCAACGTTGGTCTGCACTCATCCATATGGGATGTCCTGGAGCTGTCCAACAGGTCTCAATTGTCCCGCAGAAGGATTCCTAGGAGGGGGCATCCCACCACTCCAAACGTGGGAAAACCTCCACGGCCTCGATTTTCGGCTCCCTTCATGAACAGAAAATCCAAGCTGAGCCAACATCTGATCATCGCTCTGACTTCAGATGCATGAGATATTGCTTCAGATCTTCAGGAGGTACATGCCGTGCCCTCGTGCTGAATCCCAAGTCTAGCTTGTGTTCCCAGACTTCCGTCCTCACACTTCTGGCCCCGAAGCCCACAAGTTTGGCAATTCCGGACCATCTTTGCAGCACTATGCCTGCCCTCTAGAAACAAAATATTGCCTAATGAGCTGCCCGGGCACATTAAATGAGAATAAACCTTAACGGCACTCGAATGTACCCATATTATATAGTCTAACCTGGGCAGTAATGCACTGTCTGACACAACCTGAGCCGGGACATCCTGAGCAACACCCAGACTCTGACCGCACCCTGAGCCCATAAGACGCGCAGTGGCCATAGGTCATCATTTCTTCCCTACATAAGTTTTCAGGCTTTGGAATTCCTCTTTCGGTGGGACACCTGAGGTAACAAACCTGAAAGGAGTGCTCCCATCCCACAGATTGACGAAAAACAATTGGGATCGGGCCAAATCCACAGAGAGCAAGATTCGTCCATGTCCCATGAGGCCTCCCCAACATTCCACGGCCATCGCTGATACAAAATCCAGACACAAAAGCCTGAGCACGCGCCGCAGACTCGCTCATTCTTCATATCCTGAAGAGTTCTTCAGATAAGAACCTACACGGCACTCGAAGGCACCCAAAATATATAGTCTAACCTGGGCACTAATGCACTGTCTGACAACCTGAGCCCGGACCTCGTGAACAACAACCAGACAGCTGACCGCACACTGAGCACATCATACCCGCCATGGCCTTAGGTCATCATCTCTTCCCTACCTCAGTTTTGAGGCTTCAGAACCTAGACCTTATCTCCAATCACTGCCCAGGGGTGACTGTGATGCAGAAATCAGAACTCTTCCTTACCCATGGCAAGAAACCTTGTGGTTGGCATTTTGTCCAACGTTCAGTGTAGGAGAAACCAGCATTCACCCTGAGGCCCCGCCCATTCTTGAGAGTGACGAGGGCATAAACACGCATTGTGACCGTCATCCTGTGTCCTGTCCTCTAGTACGTCCTCTCAGTGGCTGGACCATTAGATGTCATAATGGGTTTGACATGTCCCTAGGCCCCAATTTTTAACCAGATTTCTGGTTGTCCAGTCGCCCCTCCCCAGGGCTCTACTCTGGATTCCCTCATTTGGTCGGAAACCTGAGGTTGAAAAACAAAACAAAACAAATCAACAACAACAGAACAACGGACTTCTTCCATCCCACAGAATGACCCCAAACTCTTTGGACGGGGCCAAATCCCCAGAGAGTAAGACTCGTCCATTTCCCATGAAGTCACCCGGAAATTTCAAAGCCATGAGTGACACGATATCCAGAGACAAAAACTTGAGCAAGAGCCTCACACTCACCCTTTTTTCATATTCCGAAGAGTTCTCCTCATGGTCTGTAGATCAGTCCTGCCATACCTATGACCCAAAACATAAGCCGAGTTTGTGTTTTCAGACAACTGTCCAAACAGCCGTGGCCTACACATCCTCCAGGCTCAGGCCCCTGGAGCCAAACCTGACGACTGTGCTTTCCCTCTACTAGGGAATTGTATGTGCCCATTCCAATGGCCACAACCCTACGAATAGGATAAACCTCCAAAATCCCTGAGGCCATCCCAATATTTGTGGCTTTCCAGGACAAGCAGAGGCAATCTGGGCCCATCTGAGCACCTACCGGCACTCAGACCGGTAGACTGATGTCCCGAGAGGTAAAAAGGAACGAACAGGCCCCTAGGAACCTATCGGATCCATTGCTTTGGCTTCCAGGCATCTCTCCTCAGAGGCCTGGATTTCAATAACAGCATATGGCTGTTTCTTGTCTCACCCATCAGAACAAAACTCATCTACACATGGGAAACTTGCACGATGGAGCTGTGTGAAAGCCTCTCCTTAGGAGAACCCTTCTGGGCCCCAGTGCCACCGCTTCATTCCAAGGTCTCCATAGACGCAAAATCATATTAGGACACATCCACGGGATAGTCCTTTTCAACTGAGCCTCCTCGGTTGCTCCCCCAGATCCTGCAGATCTAACCTGTCTTGATGCTTGGAGACAATTGGATTGCGAGGTGGGCTGCCCAGCCACCCATCCTTAGAACCCTGCTCGGAATCATTGTCTTGGAGCCAACCAACAGGTCTCAAATTTCCTGCAGAAGTATCTTTGCAGTTGGGAGCTTCCCACAACTCCCATCGTAGGAAAACCCTCATGGCCTCGTGAACCACCCCCCTTCAAGAAGGGGCCATCAAGGACAGAATGTCCAACCTCAGCAATCGTCTGATCCTTGACCTGACTTCAGATACACGAGATCTCGATTCAGGTCTGGAGATTGTGCCTTCCATATCCTCACCCAGAAACCTTGGCCTAGCTTGAGTTCTCAGACTTCCGTCCTCAGACTACTGACCCGCAAGCCCTCCAGTTTGGCAATCCAGACTACAATGCAGCACTCTGCCTGCCCTCCAGAAGAAAAACATTGCCCTCTGGGGCTACCCAGAAACCCCATATGAGGATCAACCTGCACGCCATTCAGCTGTACCCCAAATATATAGGCTGAACTGGGCACTAATGTCCTTTAGACACAGCCTGAGCCTGGACCTCCTGGCCCCACCCAGAAAGCTGGCCGCACACTGAGCACATCGGACCCGCCATGGCCTTAGGTCGTCATCTCTTCTCAACCTCGGTTTTCAGGCTTCAGAACCTAGACCTTATCTCCAATTACGGCCCGGGTTTGAAAATGATGCAGAAATCAGAACTCTTTCCCCATGGCAAGAAACCTTGTGGTTGGCATGTTGTCCAAGGTTCAGTGTAGTTGAAACCAGTGTGGCCCAGGAGGCCCCGCCCATGCTTGCGGGCCACATTGGTCACAAACACACATTGTGACCCTCAGCCTGAGCCCAGTCCTCAGTTAAGGCCTCTTGGTGGCTGGATGGAGAGACAGCATATTGGGCTTGCCATGCCCCTAGGCCCCAATTTTAACCGTATTTCGGGTTGTGTCTTGACTCTTCCCCAGGGCTCTGCTTTGGAATTCCTCTTTTGGTGGGACACCTGAGGTAACAAACCTGAAAGGAGTCCTCCCATCCCACAGATTGACGAAAAAAAATTGGGATCGGGCCAAATCCACAGAGAGCAAGATACGTCCATGGCCCATGAGGCCTCCCCAACATTCCACGGCCATCGCTGATACAAAATCCAGACACAAAAGCCTGAGCACGTGCCTCAGACTCGCTCATTCTTCATATCCTGAAGAGTTCTTCAGATAAGAACCTACACGGCACTCGAAGGCACCCAAAATATATAGTCTAACCTGGGCACTAATGCACTGTCTGACAACCTGAGCCCGGACCTCGTGACCAACACCCAGACAGCTGACCGCACACTGAGCACATCAGACCCGCCATGGCCTTAGATAATCATCTCTTCCCTACCTCAGTTTTGAGGCTTCAGAACCTAGACCTTATCTCCAAGCACTGCCCAGGGGTGACTGTGATGCAGAAATCAGAACTCTTCCTTACCCATGGCAAGAAACCTTGTGGTTGGCATGTTGTCCAACGTTCAGTGCAGGAGAAACCAGCATTCACCCTGAGGCCCCGCCCATTCTTGAGTGCGACGAGGGCATAAACACGCATTGTGACCCTCAGCGTGTGTCCTGTCCTCTAGTACGTCCTCTCAGTGGCTGGACCATTAAATGTCATAATGGGCTTGACATGTCCCTAGGCACCAATTTTTAACCAGATTTCTGGTTGTCCAGTCGCCCCTCCCCAGGGCTCTACTCTGGATTCCCTCATTTGGTCGGACACCTGAGGTTGAAAAACAAAACAAAACAAATCAACAACAACAGAACAACGGATTTCTTCCATCCCACAGAATGACCCCAAACTCTTTGGACGGGGCCAAACCCCCAGAGAGTAAGACTCGTCCAATTCCCATGAAGTCACCCGGAAATTTTACGACCATGAGTGACACGATATCCAGAGACAAAAACTTGAGCAAGAGCCTCACACTCGCCCTTTTTTCATATCCCGAAAAGTTCTCCTCATGGTCTGTAGATCAGTCCTGCCATACCTATGACCCGAAACATAAGCCGAGTTTGTGTTTTCAGACAACTGTCCAAACAGCCGTGGCCTACACATCCTCCAGGCTCAGGCCCCTGGAGCCAAACCTGACGACTGTGCTTTCCCTCTCCAAGGGAATTGTATGTGCCCATTCCAATGGCCACAACCCTACTAATAGGATAAAACTCCAAAATCCCTGAGGCCATCCCAATATTTGTGGCTTCCCAGGACAAACGGGGGCAATCTGGGACCATCTGAGCACCTACCGCACTCAGACCCGTAAACTGATGTCCCCAGAGGTAAAAAGGAACGAACAGGCCCCTAGGCACCTATCGGATCCATTGCTTTGGCTTCCAGGCATCTCTCCTCAGAGGCGTGGATTTCAATAACAGCATATGGCTGTTTCTTGTCTCACCCATCAGAACAAAACTCATCTACACATGGGAAACTTGCACGATGGAGCTGTGTGAAAGCCTCTATTTAGGAGAACCCTTCAGGGCCCCAGTGCCACCGCTTCATTCCAAGGTCTCCATAGACGCAAAATCATATTAGGACACATCCACGGGATAGTCCTTTTCAACTGAGCCTCCTCGGTTGCTCCCCCAGATCCAGCAGATCTAACCTGTCTTGTTGCTTGGAGACAATTGGAATGCGAGGTGGGCTGCCCAGCCACCTATCCTTAGAACCCTGGCGAATCGTTGTCCTGGAGCCAACCAACAGGTCTCAATTTTCCTGCAGAAGAATCTTTGCAGTTGGGAGCTTCCCACAACTCCTATCGTGGGAAAACCCCCATGGCCTCGTGATCCACCCCCCCTTCAAGATGGGGCCATCAAGGACAGAATGTCCAACCTGAGCAATCATCTGATCCTTGCCCTGACTTCAGATGCACGAGATGTCGATTCAGGTCTGGAGATTGTGCCTTCCATATCCTCAGCCAGAAACCTTGGCCTAGCTTGTGTTCTCAGACTTCCGTCCTCAGACTACTGACCCGCACGCCCTCCAGTTTGGCAATCCAGACTACAATGCAGCACTCTGCCTGCCCTCCAGAAGAAAAACATTGCCCTCTGGGGCTACCGAGAAACCCCAAATGAGGATCAACCTGCACGCCATTCGGCTGTAACCCAAATATATAGGCTGAACTGGGCACTAATGTCCTTTAGACACAGCCTGAGCCTGGACCTCCTGGCCCCACCCAGACAGCTGGCCGCACACTGAGCACATCGGACCCGCCATGGCCTTAGGTCGTCATCTCTTCTCAACCTCGGTTTTCAGGCTTCAGAACCTAGACCTTATCTCCAATGACGGCCCGGGTTTGAAAATGATGCAGAAATCAGAACTCTTTCCCCATGGCAAGAAACCTTGTGGTTGGCATGAGGTCCAAGATTCAGTGTAGTGGAAACCAGTGTGGCCCATGAGGCCCCGACCATGCTTGTGGGACACATTGGTCACAAACACACATTGTGCCCCTCAGCCTGAGCCCAGTATTCAGGTAAGGCCTCTCAGTGCCTGGATGGAGAGACAGCATATTGGGCTTGCCATGCCCCTATGCCCCAATTTTTAACATACATTCGGGTTGTCCATTCATTCTTCCCCAGGTCTCTGCTTTGGAATTCCTCTTTTGGTGGGACACCTGAGGCAACAAACCTGAAAGGAGTCCTCCCATCCCACAGATTGACGAAAAGCAATTGGGATCGGGCCAAATCCACAGAGAGCAAGATTCGTCCATGGCCCATGAGGCCTCCCCAACATTCCACGGCCATTGCTGATACAAAATCCAGAGAAAAAAGCCTGAGCACGCGCCTAAGACTCGCTCATTCTTCATATCAGGAAGAGTTTTAGATAAGAACCTACACGGCACTCGAAGGCACCCAAAATATATAGTCTAACCTGGGCACTAATGCATTGTGTGACAACCTGAGGCCGGACCTCGTACACAATTCCCGTGGAGAGGGCAAGCACAGTCTTCAGGTTCGGCTCCAGGGTCCTGAGCCTGTAGGGTGTGTAGGACAGGGCTGTTTGGACAGTTGTCTGAAAACACAAACTCGGCTTATGTTTAGGGTCAAGGTATGGCAGGACTGATCTACAGACCATGAGGAGAACTATTCGGGATATGAAATAAGCACGAGTGTGAGGCTCTTGCTCATGTTTATGTCTCTGGATATCGTGACACTCATGGTCGTGAAATTTCCGGGTGACTTCATGGCAAATGGACGAGTCTTACTCTCTGGGGGTTGGCCCCATCCAAAGAGTTTGGGGTCATTCTGTGGGATGGAAGAAGTCCGTTGTTCTGTTGCTGTTGATTTGTTTTGTTTTGTTTTTCAAACTCACGTGTCCCACCAAATGAGGGATTCCAGAGTAGAGCCCTGGGGAGGGGCGACTGGACAACCAGAAATCTGGTTAAAAATTGGGGCCTAGGGACATATCAAGCCCATTATGACATCTAAAGGTCCAGCCACTGAGAGGACGTACTAGAGGACAGGACACACGCTGAGGGTCACAATGCATGTTTATGCCCTCGTCGCTCTAAAGAATGGGCGGGGCCTCAGGGTGAATGCTGTTTTCTCCTACACTGAACTTTGGACAACATGCCAACCACAAGGTTTCTTGCCATGGGTAAGGAAGAGTTCTGATTTCTGCATCACAGTCACCCCTGGGCAGTGATTGGAGATAAGGTCTAGGTTCTGAAGCCTGAAAACTGAGGTAGGGAAGAGATGATGACCTAAGGCCATGGCGGGTCTGATGTGCTCAGTGTGCGGTCAACTGTCTGAGTGTTGGTCACGTGGTCCGGGCTCAGGTTGTTGACAGTGCATTAGTGCCCAGTTTAGACTATATATTTTGGGTGCATTCGAGTGCCGTGTAGGTTCTTATCTGAAGAACTCTTCAGGATATGAAGAATGAGCGAGTCTGAGCCGCATGCTCAGGCTTTTGTCTCTGGATTTTGTATCAGCGATGGCCGTGGAATGTTGGGGAGGCTTCATGGGACTTGGACAAATCTTGTTCTCTGTGGACGTGGCCCGATGCCAAATGTTTCTCGTCAATCTGTGGGATGGGAGGACTCTTTTCAGGTTTGTTAACTCAGGTGTCCCACCAAAAGAGGAATTCCAAAGCAGAGCCCTGGGGAAGAGTGAAGGGACAACCCGAACTATGTTTATAAATTGGGGCCTAGGGGTATGGCAGCCCAATATGCTGTCTCTCCATCCAGCCACTGAGAGGCCTTACCTGAGTACTGGGCTCATGCTGAGTGTCACAATGTGTGTTTGTGACCAATGTGGCCCACAAGCATGGGCTGGGCCTCATGGGCCACACTGGTTTCAACTACACTGAACCTTGGACAACATGCCAACCACAAGGTTTCTTGCCAGGGGAAAGGACTTCTGATTTCTGCATCATTTTCAAACTCGGGCCATGATTGGAGATAAGGTCTAGGTTCTGAAGCCTGAAAACCGTGTTTGAGAAGAGATGACGAACTAAGGCCATGAGGGGTCCGATGTGCTCAATGTGCGGCCAGATGTCTGGGTGCGGCCAGGAGGTCCGGGCGCTGGCTGTGTCAGAAGGGCATTAGTGCCCAGGTCAGCCTATATATTTGGGGTACAGCCACATGGCATGCCACGTTGCTCCTCATTTGGGGTTTCTGGGTAGCCCCAGAGGGCAATGTTTTTCTTCTGGAGGGCAGGCAGAGTGCTGCATTGTAATTCTAGATTATTAAACTGGAGGGCTTGTGAGCCAGTATTCTGAGGACGGAAGTCTGAGATCCCAAGCTAGGCCTAGGATTCTGGGTGAGGATATGGCAGGCACAATCTATAGCCTGAATCGAGATCTCGTGCATCTGAAGTCAGGGCGAGGATCAGACGATCCCTCAGGTTGGACATTCTGTCCCTGATGGCCCCTTGTTGAAGGGGGTTTGGATCACGAGGCCACGGGTGTTTTCCCACGATGGGAGTTGAGAGAAGCTCCCTACTGCAAAGATTCTTCTGCAGGAATATTGAGACTGGTTGGTTGGCTCCAGGACAACGTTTCTGAGCAGGGTTCTAAGGATGGATGGCTGGGTAGCCCACCTCGCATTCCAAATGTCTCCAAGCACCATGACAGGTTAGATTTGCTGGATCTGGGGGAGCAACCGAGGAGGCTGAGTTGAAATGGACTCTCCCGTGGATGTATCCTAATATGATTTTGTGTCTATGGAGACCTTGGAATGAAGCGTTGGCACTGGGGCCTGAAGGGTTCTCCTAAAGAGAGGCTTTCACACAGCTCCATCGTGCAAGTTTCCCATGTGTAGATGAGATTTGTACTGATGGGTGAGTCAAGAAACATCCATATGCTGTTATTGAAATCCATTCTTCTGAGGAGAGATGCCTGAAAACCAAAGCAATGGATCCGATATGTGGCTAGGGGCCTGTTCGTTCCTTTTTATCTCTGGGGACATCAGTGTATGGGTCTGAGTGCCGGTAGGTTCTCAGATGGGCCCAGATTGTCCCTGTTTGTCCTGGGAGGCCACAAATATTGGGATGGCCTCAGGGACTTTGGAGGTTTATACTCTTAGAAGGGTTGTGGCCATTGGAATGGGCACATACAAATCCCTTGGAGAGGGCAAGCACAGTCGTCAGGTTTGGCTCCAGGGGCCTGAGCATGTAGGGTGTGTAGGCCAGTGCTGTTTGGACAGTTGTCTGAAAACAGAAACTCGGCTTATGTTTCGGGTCATAGGTATGGCAGGACTGATCTACAGACCATGAGGAGAACTCTTTCTGATATGAAAAAAGCGCGAGTGTGAGACTCTTTCTCAAGTTTTTGTCTCTTGATACAGTGTCACTCATGGTCGTGAAATTTTCGGGTGACTTCATGGGAATTGGACGAGTCTTACTCTCTGGGGGTTTGACCCCGTCCAAAGAGCTTGGGGTCATTCTGTGGGATGGAAGCATTCCTTTGTTCTGTTGTTGTTGATTTGTTTTGTTTTCTTTTTCAACCTCAGGTGTCCCACCAAATGAGGGATTCCAGAGTAGAGCCATGGGGAGGGGCGACTTGACAACCAGAAATCTGGTTAAAAATTGGGGCCTAGGGACATGTCAAGCCCATTATGACATCTAATGATCCAGCCACTGAGAGGACGTACTAGAGGACAGGACTCACGCTGAGGGTCACAATGCGTGTTTATGCCCTCGTCGCACTCAAGAATGGGCGGGGCCTCAGGGTGAATGCTGGTTTCTCCTACACTGAACGTTGGACAACATGCCAACCACAAGGTTTCTTGCCATGGGTAAGGAAGAGTTCTGATTTCTGCATCACAGTCACCCCTGGGCAGTGACTGGAGATAAGGTCTAGGTTCTGAAGCCTGAAAACTGAGGTAGGGAAGAGATGATGACCTAAGGCCATGGCGGGTCTGATGTGCTCAGTGTGCGGTCAGCTGTCTGGGTGTTGGTCACGAGGTCCGGGCTCAGGTTGTCAGACAGTGCATTAGTGCCCAGGTAGACTATATATTTTGGGTGCCTTCGAGTGCCGTGTAGGTAGTTCTTATCTGAAGAACTCTTCAGGATATGAAGAATGAGCGAGTCTGAGGCACGTGCTGAGGCTTTGTCTCTGGATTTTGTATCAGCGATGGCCATGGAATGTTGGGGAGGCCTCAAGGGCCATGGAAGAATCTTGCTCTCTGTGGACTTTGCTCGATCCCAATTGTTTTTCGTCAATCTGTGGGATGGGAGGACTCCTTTCAGGTTTGTTACCTCAGGTATCCCACCAAAAGATTAATTCCAAAGCAGAGCCCTGGGAAGAGTGAAGGGACATTCCGAACTATGGTTAAAAATTTGGGGCCTAGGGGCCTGGCAAGCCCAATATGCTGTCTCTCCATCCAGCCACTGAGAGGCCTTACCTGAGGACAGGGCTCAGGCTGAGTGTCACATGTGGGTTTGTGACCAATGTGGCCCGCAAGCATGGGCGGGGCCTCATGGGCCACACTGGTTTAAACTACACTAAATCTTGGACATCATGCCAACCACAAGGTTTCTTGCCATGGGTTAAGACTTCTGATTTCTGCATCATTTTCAAACCCGGACCGTGATTGGAGATAAGGTCTAGGTTCTAAAGCCTGAAAACCGAGGTTGAGAAGAGATGATGACCTAAGGCCATGAGGGGTCCGATGTGCACAGAATGCTGTCAGCTGTCTGGGTGTGTCAGGAGGTCCAGGATCAGGCTGTGTCAGAAAGTGCATTAGTGCCCTTGTCAGACTATATATTTGGGGTACAGCCGAATGGCGTGCCCCGTTGCTCCTCATTTGGGGTTTATGGGTCACCCCAGAGGGCAATTTTTTCTTCTGGAGTGCAGGCAGAGTGCTGCATTGTAGTTCTGGATTGCCAAACTGGAGGGCTTGTGGGCCAGTAGTCTGAGGACGGAAGTCTGAGAACCCAAGCTAGGCCTAGGTTTCTGGGTGAGTATATGGCAGGCACAATCTACAGATATGAATCGAGATCTCGTGCATCTGAAGTCAGGGCGAGGATCAGAAGATCGCTCAGGTTGGACAGTCTTTCACTGATGGCCCCTTCTTGAAGGGTGGGTGGATCACGAGGCCACGGGGGTTTTCCCACGATGGGAGTTGTGAGAAGCTCCTAACTGCAAAGATTCTTCTGCAGGAAAATTGAGACCTGTTGGTTGGCTCCAGGACAACGTTTCCGAGCAGGGATCTAAGGATGGATGGCTGGGTAGCCCACCTCGCATTCCAATTGTCTCCTAACAACAAGACTGGTTAGATCTGCTGGATCTGGGGGAGGAACCGAGGAGGCTGAGTTGAAATGGACTCTCCCGTGGATGTGTCCTAATATGATTTTGTGTCTATGGAGACCTTGGAATGAAGCGGTGGCACTGGGGCCCTGAAGTGTTCTCCTAAAGAGAGGCTTTCACACTGCTCCATCGTGCAAGTTTCCCATGTGTAGATGAGTTTTGTTCAGATGGGTGAGTCAAGAAACAGCCATATGCTGTTATTGAAATCCAGGCCTCTGAGGAGAGATGCCTGGAAACCAAAGCAATGGATCCGATAGGTGCCTAGGGGCCAGTTCGTTCCTTTTTACCTCTGGGGACATCAGTCTACGGGTCTGAGTGTCGGTAGGCACTCAGATGGGCCCAGTTTGCCCCTCTTTGTCCTGGGAAGGCACAAATATTGGGATGGCCTCAGGGATTTTGGAGGTTTATACTCTTAGTAGGGTTGTGGCCATCGGAATGGGCACATACAGTTCCCTTTAGATGGCAAGCACAGTTGTCAGATTTGGCTCCACGGTCCTGAGCCTGTAGGGTGTGTAGGCAAGGGCTGTTTGGACAGTTGTCTGAAAACACAAACTCGGCTTATGTTTCGGGTCAGTAGTTGGCAGGACTGATCTACAGACGATGAAGAGAACTCTTCGGGATATGAAAAAAGGGCGAGTGTGAGGCTCTTGCTCAAGTTTTAGTCTCTGGATATCGTGTCACTTATGGTCGTGAAATTTCCGGGTGACTTCATGGGAAATGGACGAGTCTCACACTCTGGGGGTTTGGCCCCGTCAAAAGTGATTGGGGTCATTCTGTGTGATGGAAGAAGTCGGTTGTTCTGTTGTTGTTGATTTTTATTGTTTTGTTTTTCAACCTTAGGAGTCCCACCAAATGAGGGATTCCAGAGTAGAGCTCTGTGGAGGGGCGACTTGACAACCAGAAATCTGGTTAAAAATTGGGGCCTAGGGACATGTCAAGCACATTATGACATCTAATTGTCCAGCCACTGAGAGGACGTACTAGAGGACAGGACTCACGCTGAGGGTCACAATGCGTGTTTATACCCTCGTCGCACTCAAGAATGGGCGGGGCCTCATGTGAAAGCTGGTTTCTCCTACACTGAACGTTGGACAACATGCCAACCACAAGGTTACTTGCCATGGGTAAGGAAGAGTTCTGATTTCTGCATCACAGTCACTCCACCCCTGGGAAGTGATTGGAGATAAGGTCTAGGTTCTGAAGCCTGAAAACTGAGGTAGGGAAGAGATGATGACCTAAGGCCATGGCGGGTCTGATGAGCTCAGTGTGAGGTCAGCTGTCTGGGTTTTTGTCACGAGGTCCGGGCTCAGGTTGTCAGTGAGTGCATTAGTGCCCAGGTTAGACTAAATATTTTGGGTGCATTCGAGTGCCGTGTAGGTTCTTATCTGACGAACTCTTCAGGATATGAAGAATAAACGAGTCTGAGGCGCGTGCTCAGGCTTTGATTCGGGATTTTGTATCAGCGATGGCCGTGGAATGTTGGCGAGGCCTCATGGGCCATGGACAAATCTTGCTCTCTGTGGATTTGGCCCTATCCCAATTGTTTTTCGTCAATATGTGGGATGGGAGGACTCCTTTCATGTTTGTTACCTCAGGTGTCCCACCAAAATAGGAGTTCCAAAGCAGAGCCCTGGGGAAGAGTGAAGGGACAACCCAAACTATGTTTAAAAATTCGGGCCAAGGTGCATGGCAAGCCCAATATGCTGTCTCTCCATCCAGCCACTGAGAGGCCTTACCTGAATACTGGGCTCATGCTGAGGGTCACAATGTGTGTTTGTGACCAATGTGGCCCGCAAGCATGGGAGGGGCCTCATGGGCCACACTGGTTTCAACTACACTGAACCTTTGACAAAAAGCCAACCACAAGGTTTCTTGCCATGGGGCAAGAGTTCTGATTTCTGCATCATTTTCAAACCCGGGCCGTGATTGGAGATAAGGTCTAGGTTCTAATGCCTGACCGTCATCTCTTGATGACGACCTAAAGCCATGGTGGGTCCGATGTGCTCAGAGTGCGGCCAGTTGTCTGGGTGGGGCCAGGAGGTCCAGGCTCATTCTGCGTCAGAAAGAGTATTAGTGCCCAGGTCAGCCTGCATATTTGGGGTACAGCCGAATGGCGTGCAGGTTGATCCTCATTTGGGGTTTCTGGGTAGCCCCAGAGGGCAATGTTTTTTTTTCTGGAGGGCAGTCAGAGTGCTGCATTGCATTTCTGGATTGCCAAACTGGAGGGCTTGTGGGCCAGTAGTCTTAGACGGAAGTCTGAGAACCCAAGCTAGGCCTAGGTTTCTTGGTGAGGATATGGCAGGCACAATTACAGACCTGAATCGAGATCTCGTGCATCTGAAGTCAGGGTGAGGATCAGAGAATCGCTCAGGTTGGACATTTTGTTTCTGATGGCCCCTTCTCACAACTCCCTCGATGGGAGTTGAGAGAAGCTCCCTACTGCAAAGATTCTTCTGCAGGAATATTGAGACTGGTTGGTTGGCTCCAGGACAACGTTTCTGAGCAGGGTTCTAAGGATGGATGGCTGGGTAGCCCACCTCGCATTCCAAATGTCTCCAAGCACCATGACAGGTTAGATTTGCTGGATCTGGGGGAGCAACCGAGGAGGCTGAGTTGAAATGGACTCTCCCGTGGATGTATCCTAATATGATTTTGTGTCTATGGAGACCTTGGAATGAAGCGTTGGCACTGGGGCCTGAAGGGTTCTCCTAAAGAGAGGCTTTCACACAGCTCCATCGTGCAAGTTTCCCCATGTGTAGATGAGATTTGTACTGATGGGTGAGTCAAGAAACATCCATATGCTGTTATTGAAATCCATTCTTCTGAGGAGAGATGCCTGAAAACCAAAGCAATGGATCCGATATGTGGCTAGGGGCCTGTTCGTTCCTTTTTTATCTCTGGGGACATCAGTGTATGGGTCTGAGTGCCGGTAGGTTCTCAGATGGGCCCAGATTGTCCCTGTTTGTCCTGGGAGGCCACAAATATTGGGATGGCCTCAGGGACTTTGGAGGTTTATACTCTTAGAAGGGTTGTGGCCATTGGAATGGGCACATACAAATCCCTTGGAGAGGGCAAGCACAGTCGTCAGGTTTGGCTCCAGGGGCCTGAGCATGTAGGGTGTGTAGGCCAGTGCTGTTTGGACAGTTGTCTGAAAACAGAAACTCGGCTTATGTTTTCGGGTCATAGGTATGGCAGGACTGATCTACAGACCATGAGGAGAACTCTTTCTGATATGAAAAAAGCGCGAGTGTGAGACTCTTTCTCAAGTTTTTGTCTCTTGATACAGTGTCACTCATGGTCGTGAAATTTTCGGGTGACTTCATGGGAATTGGACGAGTCTTACTCTCTGGGGGTTTGACCCCGTCCAAAGAGCTTGGGGTCATTCTGTGGGATGGAAGCATTCCTTTGTTCTGTTGTTGTTGATTTGTTTTGTTTTTCTTTTTCAACCTCAGGTGTCCCACCAAATGAGGGATTCCAGAGTAGAGCCATGGGGAGGGGCGACTTGACAACCAGAAATCTGGTTAAAAATTGGGGCCTAGGGACATGTCAAGCCCATTATGACATCTAATGATCCAGCCACTGAGAGGACGTACTAGAGGACAGGACTCACGCTGAGGGTCACAATGCGTGTTTATGCCCTCGTCGCACTCAAGAATGGGCGGGGCCTCAGGGTGAATGCTGGTTTCTCCTACACTGAACGTTGGACAAACATGCCAACCACAAGGTTTCTTGCCATGGGTAAGGAAGAGTTCTGATTTCTGCATCACAGTCACCCCTGGGCAGTGACTGGAGATAAGGTCTAGGTTCTGAAGCCTGAAAACTGAGGTAGGGAAGAGATGATGACCTAAGGCCATGGCGGGTCTGATGTGCTCAGTGTGCGGTCAGCTGTCTGGGTGTTGGTCACGAGGTCCGGGCTCAGGTTGTCAGACAGTGCATTAGTGCCCAGGTAGACTATATATTTTGGGTGCCTTCGAGTGCCGTGTAGGTTCTTATCTGAAGAACTCTTCAGGATATGAAGAATGAGCGAGTCTGAGGCACGTGCTGAGGCTTTTGTCTCTGGATTTTGTATCAGCGATGGCCATGGAATGTTGGGGAGGCCTCAAGGGCCATGGAAGAATCTTGCTCTCTGTGGACTTTGCTCGATCCCAATTGTTTTTCGTCAATCTGTGGGATGGGAGGACTCCTTTCAGGTTTGTTACCTCAGGTATCCCACCAAAAGATTAATTCCAAAGCAGAGCCCTGGGAAGAGTGAAGGGACATTCCGAACTATGGTTAAAAATTTGGGCCTAGGGGCCTGGCAAGCCCAATATGCTGTCTCTCCATCCAGCCACTGAGAGGCCTTACCTGAGGACAGGGCTCAGGCTGAGTGTCACATGTGGGTTTGTGACCAATGTGGCCCGCAAGCATGGGCGGGGCCTCATGGGCCACACTGGTTTAAACTACACTAAATCTTGGACATCATGCCAACCACAAGGTTTCTTGCCATGGGTTAAGACTTCTGATTTCTGCATCATTTTCAAACCCGGACCGTGATTGGAGATAAGGTCTAGGTTCTAAAGCCTGAAAACCGAGGTTGAGAAGAGATGATGACCTAAGGCCATGAGGGGTCCGATGTGCACAGAATGCTGTCAGCTGTCTGGGTGTGTCAGGAGGTCCAGGATCAGGCTGTGTCAGAAAGTGCATTAGTGCCCTTGTCAGACTATATATTTGGGGTACAGCCGAATGGCGTGCCCCGTTGCTCCTCATTTGGGGTTTATGGGTCACCCCAGAGGGCAATTTTTTCTTCTGGAGTGCAGGCAGAGTGCTGCATTGTAGTTCTGGATTGCCAAACTGGAGGGCTTGTGGGCCAGTAGTCTGAGGACGGAAGTCTGAGAACCCAAGCTAGGCCTAGGTTTCTGGGTGAGTATATGGCAGGCACAATCTACAGATATGAATCGAGATCTCGTGCATCTGAAGTCAGGGCGAGGATCAGAAGATCGCTCAGGTTGGACAGTCTTTCACTGATGGCCCCTTCTTGAAGGGTGGGTGGATCACGAGGCCACGGGGGTTTTCCCACGATGGGAGTTGTGAGAAGCTCCTAACTGCAAAGATTCTTCTGCAGGAAAATTGAGACCTGTTGGTTGGCTCCAGGACAACGTTTCCGAGCAGGGATCTAAGGATGGATGGCTGGGTAGCCCACCTCGCATTCCAATTGTCTCCTAACAACAAGACTGGTTAGATCTGCTGGATCTGGGGGAGGAACCGAGGAGGCTGAGTTGAAATGGACTCTCCCGTGGATGTGTCCTAATATGATTTTGTGTCTATGGAGACCTTGGAATGAAGCGGTGGCACTGGGGCCCTGAAGTGTTCTCCTAAAGAGAGGCTTTCACACTGCTCCATCGTGCAAGTTTCCCATGTGTAGATGAGTTTTGTTCAGATGGGTGAGTCAAGAAACAGCCATATGCTGTTATTGAAATCCAGGCCTCTGAGGAGAGATGCCTGGAAACCAAAGCAATGGATCCGATAGGTGCCTAGGGGCCAGTTCGTTCCTTTTTACCTCTGGGGACATCAGTCTACGGGTCTGAGTGTCGGTAGGCACTCAGATGGGCCCAGTTTGCCCCTCTTTGTCCTGGGAAGGCACAAATATTGGGATGGCCTCAGGGATTTTGGAGGTTTATACTCTTAGTAGGGTTGTGGCCATCGGAATGGGCACATACAGTTCCCTTTAGATGGCAAGCACAGTTGTCAGATTTGGCTCCACGGTCCTGAGCCTGTAGGGTGTGTAGGCAAGGGCTGTTTGGACAGTTGTCTGAAAACACAAACTCGGCTTATGTTTCGGGTCAGTAGTTGGCAGGACTGATCTACAGACGATGAAGAGAACTCTTCGGGATATGAAAAAAGGGCGAGTGTGAGGCTCTTGCTCAAGTTTTAGTCTCTGGATATCGTGTCACTTATGGTCGTGAAATTTCCGGGTGACTTCATGGGAAATGGACGAGTCTCACACTCTGGGGGTTTGGCCGCGTCAAAAGTGATTGGGGTCATTCTGTGTGATGGAAGAAGTCGGTTGTTCTGTTGTTGTTGATTTTTTTGTTTTTTTTTTTCAACCTTAGGAGTCCCACCAAATGAGGGATTCCAGAGTAGAGCTCTGTGGAGGGGCGACTTGACAACCAGAAATCTGGTTAAAAATTGGGGCCTAGGGACATGTCAAGCACATTATGACATCTAATTGTCCAGCCACTGAGAGGGGACGTACTAGAGGACAGGACTCACGCTGAGGGTCACAATGCGTGTTTATACCCTCGTCGCACTCAAGAATGGGCGGGGCCTCATGTGAAAGCTGGTTTCTCCTACACTGAACGTTGGACAACATGCCAACCACAAGGTTACTTGCCATGGGTAAGGAAGAGTTCTGATTTCTGCATCACAGTCACTCCACCCCTGGGAAGTGATTGGAGATAAGGTCTAGGTTCTGAAGCCTGAAAACTGAGGTAGGGAAGAGATGATGACCTAAGGCCATGGCGGGTCTGATGAGCTCAGTGTGAGGTCAGCTGTCTGGGTTTTTGTCACGAGGTCCGGGCTCAGGTTGTCAGTGAGTGCATTAGTGCCCAGGTTAGACTAAATATTTTGGGTGCATTCGAGTGCCGTGTAGGTTCTTATCTGACGAACTCTTCAGGATATGAAGAATAAACGAGTCTGAGGCGCGTGCTCAGGCTTTGATTCGGGATTTTGTATCAGCGATGGCCGTGGAATGTTGGCGAGGCCTCATGGGCCATGGACAAATCTTGCTCTCTGTGGATTTGGCCCTATCCCAATTGTTTTTCGTCAATATGTGGGATGGGAGGACTCCTTTCATGTTTGTTACCTCAGGTGTCCCACCAAAATAGGAGTTCCAAAGCAGAGCCCTGGGGAAGAGTGAAGGGACAACCCAAACTATGTTTAAAAATTCGGGCCAAGGTGCATGGCAAGCCCAATATGCTGTCTCTCCATCCAGCCACTGAGAGGCCTTACCTGAATACTGGGCTCATGCTGAGGGTCACAATGTGTGTTTGTGACCAATGTGGCCCGCAAGCATGGGAGGGGCCTCATGGGCCACACTGGTTTCAACTACACTGAACCTTTGACAAAAAGCCAACCACAAGGTTTCTTGCCATGGGGCAAGAGTTCTGATTTCTGCATCATTTTCAAACCCGGGCCGTGATTGGAGATAAGGTCTAGGTTCTAATGCCTGACCGTCATCTCTTGATGACGACCTAAAGCCATGGTGGGTCCGATGTGCTCAGAGTGCGGCCAGTTGTCTGGGTGGGGCCAGGAGGTCCAGGCTCATTCTGCGTCAGAAAGAGTATTAGTGCCCAGGTCAGCCTGCATATTTGGGGTACAGCCGAATGGCGTGCAGGTTGATCCTCATTTGGGGTTTCTGGGTAGCCCCAGAGGGCAATGTTTTTTTTTCTGGAGGGCAGTCAGAGTGCTGCATTGCATTTCTGGATTGCCAAACTGGAGGGCTTGTGGGCCAGTAGTCTTAGACGGAAGTCTGAGAACCCAAGCTAGGCCTAGGTTTCTTGGTGAGGATATGGCAGGCACAATTACAGACCTGAATCGAGATCTCGTGCATCTGAAGTCAGGGTGAGGATCAGAGAATCGCTCAGGTTGGACATTTTGTTTCTGATGGCCCCTTCTCACAACTCCCTCGATGGGAGTTGAGAGAAGCTCCCTACTGCAAAGATTCTTCTGCAGGAATATTGAGACTGGTTGGTTGGCTCCAGGACAACGTTTCTGAGCAGGGTTCTAAGGATGGATGGCTGGGTAGCCCACCTCGCATTCCAAATGTCTCCAAGCACCATGACAGGTTAGATTTGCTGGATCTGGGGGAGCAACCGAGGAGGCTGAGTTGAAATGGACTCTCCCGTGGATGTATCCTAATATGATTTTGTGTCTATGGAGACCTTGGAATGAAGCGTTGGCACTGGGGCCTGAAGGGTTCTCCTAAAGAGAGGCTTTCACACAGCTCCATCGTGCAAGTTTCCCATGTGTAGATGAGATTTGTACTGATGGGTGAGTCAAGAAACATCCATATGCTGTTATTGAAATCCATTCTTCTGAGGAGAGATGCCTGAAAACCAAAGCAATGGATCCGATATGTGGCTAGGGGCCTGTTCGTTCCTTTTTATCTCTGGGGACATCAGTGTATGGGTCTGAGTGCCGGTAGGTTCTCAGATGGGCCCAGATTGTCCCTGTTTGTCCTGGGAGGCCACAAATATTGGGATGGCCTCAGGGACTTTGGAGGTTTATACTCTTAGAAGGGTTGTGGCCATTGGAATGGGCACATACAAATCCCTTGGAGAGGGCAAGCACAGTCGTCAGGTTTGGCTCCAGGGGCCTGAGCATGTAGGGTGTGTAGGCCAGTGCTGTTTGGACAGTTGTCTGAAAACAGAAACTCGGCTTATGTTTCGGGTCATAGGTATGGCAGGACTGATCTACAGACCATGAGGAGAACTCTTTCTGATATGAAAAAAGCGCGAGTGTGAGACTCTTTCTCAAGTTTTTGTCTCTTGATACAGTGTCACTCATGGTCGTGAAATTTTCGGGTGACTTCATGGGAATTGGACGAGTCTTACTCTCTGGGGGTTTGACCCCGTCCAAAGAGCTTGGGGTCATTCTGTGGGATGGAAGCATTCCTTTGTTCTGTTGTTGTTGATTTGTTTTGTTTTCTTTTTCAACCTCAGGTGTCCCACCAAATGAGGGATTCCAGAGTAGAGCCATGGGGAGGGGCGACTTGACAACCAGAAATCTGGTTAAAAAATTGGGGCCTAGGGACATGTCAAGCCCATTATGACATCTAATGATCCAGCCACTGAGAGGACGTACTAGAGGACAGGACTCACGCTGAGGGTCACAATGCGTGTTTATGCCCTCGTCGCACTCAAGAATGGGCGGGGCCTCAGGGTGAATGCTGGTTTCTCCTACACTGAACGTTGGACAACATGCCAACCACAAGGTTTCTTGCCATGGGTAAGGAAGAGTTCTGATTTCTGCATCACAGTCACCCCTGGGCAGTGACTGGAGATAAGGTCTAGGTTCTGAAGCCTGAAAACTGAGGTAGGGAAGAGATGATGACCTAAGGCCATGGCGGGTCTGATGTGCTCAGTGTGCGGTCAGCTGTCTGGGTGTTGGTCACGAGGTCCGGGCTCAGGTTGTCAGACAGTGCATTAGTGCCCAGGTAGACTATATATTTTGGGTGTGCCTTCGAGTGCCGTGTAGGTTCTTATCTGAAGAACTCTTCAGGATATGAAGAATGAGCGAGTCTGAGGCACGTGCTGAGGCTTTTGTCTCTGGATTTTGTATCAGCGATGGCCATGGAATGTTGGGGAGGCCTCAAGGGCCATGGAAGAATCTTGCTCTCTGTGGACTTTGCTCGATCCCAATTGTTTTTCGTCAATCTGTGGGATGGGAGGACTCCTTTCAGGTTTGTTACCTCAGGTATCCCACCAAAAGATTAATTCCAAAGCAGAGCCCTGGGAAGAGTGAAGGGACATTCCGAACTATGGTTAAAAATTTGGGCCTAGGGGCCTGGCAAGCCCAATATGCTGTCTCTCCATCCAGCCACTGAGAGGCCTTACCTGAGGACAGGGCTCAGGCTGAGTGTCACATGTGGGTTTGTGACCAATGTGGCCCGCAAGCATGGGCGGGGCCTCATGGGCCACACTGGTTTAAACTACACTAAATCTTGGACATCATGCCAACCACAAGGTTTCTTGCCATGGGTTAAGACTTCTGATTTCTGCATCATTTTCAAACCCGGACCGTGATTGGAGATAAGGTCTAGGTTCTAAAGCCTGAAAACCGAGGTTGAGAAGAGATGATGACCTAAGGCCATGAGGGGTCCGATGTGCACAGAATGCTGTCAGCTGTCTGGGTGTGTCAGGAGGTCCAGGATCAGGCTGTGTCAGAAAGTGCATTAGTGCCCTTGTCAGACTATATATTTGGGGTACAGCCGAATGGCGTGCCCCGTTGCTCCTCATTTGGGGTTTATGGGTCACCCCAGAGGGCAATTTTTTCTTCTGGAGTGCAGGCAGAGTGCTGCATTGTAGTTCTGGATTGCCAAACTGGAGGGCTTGTGGGCCAGTAGTCTGAGGACGGAAGTCTGAGAACCCAAGCTAGGCCTAGGTTTTCTGGGTGAGTATATGGCAGGCACAATCTACAGATATGAATCGAGATCTCGTGCATCTGAAGTCAGGGCGAGGATCAGAAGATCGCTCAGGTTGGACAGTCTTTCACTGATGGCCCCTTCTTGAAGGGTGGGTGGATCACGAGGCCACGGGGGTTTTCCCACGATGGGAGTTGTGAGAAGCTCCTAACTGCAAAGATTCTTCTGCAGGAAAATTGAGACCTGTTGGTTGGCTCCAGGACAACGTTTCCGAGCAGGGATCTAAGGATGGATGGCTGGGTAGCCCACCTCGCATTCCAATTGTCTCCTAACAACAAGACTGGTTAGATCTGCTGGATCTGGGGGAGGAACCGAGGAGGCTGAGTTGAAATGGACTCTCCCGTGGATGTGTCCTAATATGATTTTGTGTCTATGGAGACCTTGGAATGAAGCGGGTGGCACTGGGGCCCTGAAGTGTTCTCCTAAAGAGAGGCTTTCACACTGCTCCATCGTGCAAGTTTCCCATGTGTAGATGAGTTTTGTTCAGATGGGTGAGTCAAGAAACAGCCATATGCTGTTATTGAAATCCAGGCCTCTGAGGAGAGATGCCTGGAAACCAAAGCAATGGATCCGATAGGTGCCTAGGGGCCAGTTCGTTCCTTTTTTTACTCTGGGGACATCAGTCTACGGGTCTGAGTGTCGGTAGGCACTCAGATGGGCCCAGTTTGCCCCTCTTTGTCCTGGGAAGGCACAAATATTGGGATGGCCTCAGGGATTTTGGAGGTTTATACTCTTAGTAGGGTTGTGGCCATCGGAATGGGCACATACAGTTCCCTTTAGATGGCAAGCACAGTTGTCAGATTTGGCTCCACGGTCCTGAGCCTGTAGGGTGTGTAGGCAAGGGCTGTTTGGACAGTTGTCTGAAAACACAAACTCGGCTTATGTTTCGGGTCAGTAGTTGGCAGGACTGATCTACAGACGATGAAGAGAACTCTTCGGGATATGAAAAAAGGGCGAGTGTGAGGCTCTTGCTCAAGTTTTAGTCTCTGGATATCGTGTCACTTATGGTCGTGAAATTTCCGGGTGACTTCATGGGAAATGGGGACGAGTCTCACACTCTGGGGGTTTGGCCCCGTCAAAAGTGATTGGGGTCATTCTGTGTGATGGAAGAAGTCGGTTGTTCTGTTGTTGTTGATTTTTATTGTTTTGTTTTTCAACCTTAGGAGTCCCACCAAATGAGGGATTCCAGAGTAGAGCTCTGTGGAGGGGCGACTTGACAACCAGAAATCTGGTTAAAAATTGGGGCCTAGGGACATGTCAAGCACATTATGACATCTAATTGTCCAGCCACTGAGAGGACGTACTAGAGGACAGGACTCACGCTGAGGGTCACAATGCGTGTTTATACCCTCGTCGCACTCAAGAATGGGCGGGGCCTCATGTGAAAGCTGGTTTCTCCTACACTGAACGTTGGACAACATGCCAACCACAAGGTTACTTGCCATGGGTAAGGAAGAGTTCTGATTTCTGCATCACAGTCACTCCACCCCTGGGAAGTGATTGGAGATAAGGTCTAGGTTCTGAAGCCTGAAAACTGAGGTAGGGAAGAGATGATGACCTAAGGCCATGGCGGGTCTGATGAGCTCAGTGTGAGGTCAGCTGTCTGGGTTTTTGTCACGAGGTCCGGGCTCAGGTTGTCAGTGAGTGCATTAGTGCCCAGGTTAGACTAAATATTTTGGGTGCATTCGAGTGCCGTGTAGGTTCTTATCTGACGAACTCTTCAGGATATGAAGAATAAACGAGTCTGAGGCGCGTGCTCAGGCTTTGAATCGGGATTTTGTATCAGCGATGGCCGTGGAATGTTGGCGAGGCCTCATGGGCCATGGACAAATCTTGCTCTCTGTGGATTTGGCCCTATCCCAATTGTTTTTCGTCAATATGTGGGATGGGAGGACTCCTTTCATGTTTGTTACCTCAGGTGTCCCACCAAAATAGGAGTTCCAAAGCAGAGCCCTGGGGAAGAGTGAAGGGACAACCCAAACTATGTTTAAAAATTCGGGCCAAGGTGCATGGCAAGCCCAATATGCTGTCTCTCCATCCAGCCACTGAGAGGCCTTACCTGAGGACTGGGCTCATGCTGAGGGTCACAATGTGTGTTTGTGACCAATGTGGCCCGCAAGCATGGGAGGGGCCTCATGGGCCACACTGGTTTCAACTACACTGAACCTTTGACAAAAAGCCAACCACAAGGTTTCTTGCCATGGGGCAAGAGTTCTGATTTCTGCATCATTTTCAAACCCGGGCCGTGATTGGAGATAAGGTCTAGGTTCTAATGCCTGACCGTCATCTCTTGATGACGACCTAAAGCCATGGTGGGTCCGATGTGCTCAGAGTGCGGCCAGTTGTCTGGGTGGGGCCAGGAGGTCCAGGCTCATTCTGCGTCAGAAAGAGTATTAGTGCCCAGGTCAGCCTGCATATTTGGGGTACAGCCGAATGGCGTGCAGGTTGATCCTCATTTGGGGTTTCTGGGTAGCCCCAGAGGGCAATGTTTTTTTTCTGGAGGGCAGTCAGAGTGCTGCATTGCATTTCTGGATTGCCAAACTGGAGGGCTTGTGGGCCAGTAGTCTTAGACGGAAGTCTGAGAACCCAAGCTAGGCCTAGGTTTCTTGGTGAGGATATGGCAGGCACAATTACAGACCTGAATCGAGATCTCGTGCATCTGAAGTCAGGGTGAGGATCAGAGAATCGCTCAGGTTGGACATTTTGTTTCTGATGGCCCCTTCTCACAACTCCCTCGATGGGAGTTGTGAGAAGCTCCCAACTGCAAAGATTCTTCTGCAGGACAATTGAGACCTGTTGGTTGGCTCCAGGACAAGGATTCTGTGCAGGATTCTAAGGATGGATGGCTGGGTAGCCCACATCGCATTCCAATTGTCTCCAAGCAACAAGACAGGTTAGATCTGCAGGATCTGGGGGAGCATCCGAGGAGGCTCATTTGAAATGCACTCTCCCGTGGATGTGTCCTAATATGATTTTGTGTCTATGGAGACCTTGGAATGAAGCCGTGGCACTGGGGCCCTGAAGGGTTCTCCTAAAGAGAGGCTTTCACACAGCTCCATCGTGCAAGTATCCCATGTGTAGAAGAGTTTTGTTCTGAAGGGTGAGTCAATAAACAGCCATATGCTGTTATTAAAATCAGTGCTCTAAGGAGAGATGCCTGGAAACCAAAGCAATGGATCCGATAGGTGCCTAGGGGCCTGTTCGTTCCTTTTTACCTCTGGGGACATCAGTCTACGGGACTGAGTGCAGGTAGGTGCTCAGATGGGCCCAGATTACCCATTGGTCCTGGGAAGCCACAAGTATTGGGATGGCCTCAGGGAATTTGTAGGTTTATCCTTTTAGTAGGGTTGTGGCCTTTGGAATGGGCACATACAATTCCCTTGGAGAGGGTAAGCACAGTCGTCAGGTTTAGCTCCAGGGGCCTGAGCCTTTATGGTGTGTATTCCAGGGCTGTTGGGACAGTTGTCTGAAAACACAAACTCGGCTTATGTTTCGGGTCATAGGTATGGCAGGACTGATCTACAGACCATGAGGAGAACTCTTCCTGATATGAAAAAAGCGCGAGTGTGAGACTCTTGCTCACGTTTTTGTCTCTTGATACCGTGTCACTCATGGTCGTCAAATTTCCAGGTGACTTCATGGGAAATGGACGAGTCTTACTCTCTGGGGTTTGGCCCCGTCCAAAGAGTTTGGGGTCATTCTTTGGGATGGAAGAAGTCCTTTTTTCTGTTGTTGTTGATTTGTATTGTTTTGTTTTTAACCTCAGGTGTCCCACCAAGTGAGGGATTCCAGAGTAGAGCCATGGGGAGGGGCGACTTGACAACCAGAAATCTGGTTAAAAATTGGGGCCTAGGGACATGTCTAGCCCATTATGACATCTAATGATCCAGCCACTGAGAGGACGGACTAGAGGACAGGACTCACGCTGAGGGTCACAATGCGTGTTTATGCCCTCGTCGCACTCAAGAATGGGCGGGGCCTCAATGTGAATGCTGGTTTCTCCTACCCTGAACATTGGACAACATGCCAACCACAAGATTTATTGCCATGGGTAAGAAGAGTTCTGATTTCTGCAAAACAATCAACCCTGGGCCTTGTTTGGAGATAAGGTCTAGGTTCTGAAGCCTGAAAACTGAGGTAGTGAAGAGAAGATGTCCTAAGGCCATGGAGGGTCTGATGTGCTCAGTGAGCGGTCGGCTGTATGGGTGTTGGTCACGAGGTCTGGGCTCAGGTTCTCAGACACTGCATTAGTTCCCAGGTTAAACTATATATTTTGGGTGCATTCGAGTGCCGTGTAGGTTCTTATCTGAAGAAATCTTCAGGATATGAGGAATGAGCGAGTCTGAGGCGCATTCTTAGGCTTTTGAGTCTGGATTTTGTATCAGCGATGGCCATGGAATGTTGGGGAGGCCTCATGGGCCATGGACGAATCTTGCTCTCTGTGGATTTGGCCCAATCCCAATTGTTTTTCGTCAATCTGTAGGATGGGAGGACTCCTTTCAGGTTTGTTACCTCAGATGTGCCACCAAAAGAGGAATTCCAAAGCAGAGCCCTGGGGAAGAGTGAAGGGACAAGCCGAACTATGGTTAAAAATTGGGGCCTAGGGGCATGGCAAGCCCAATATGCTGTCTCTCCATCCAGCCACTGAGAGGCCTTACCTGAGGACTGGGCTCATGCTGAGGGTCACAATGTGTGTTTGTGACCAATGTGGCCCGCAAGCATGGGCGGGGCCTCATGGGCCACACTGGTTTCATCTACAATGAACCTTGGACAACATGCTAACCACAAGGATTCTTTCCATGGGGAAAGAGTTCTGATTTCTGCATCATTTTCAAACCCGGGCCGTGATTGTTGATAAGGTCTAGGTTCTGAAGCCTGAAAACCGAGGTTGAGAAGAGATGACGACCTAAGACCATGACGGGTCCGATTTGCTCAGTGCGTGGCCAGGTGTCTGGGTGGGGGCAGGAGGTCCAGGATCAGGCTGTGTCAGAAAGGGCATTAGTACCCAGGTCAGCCTATATATTTGGGGTACAGCCGAATGGTGTGCAGGTTGATCCTCTTTTGGGGTTTCTGGGTAGCCCCAGAGGGCAATGTTTTTCTTCTGGGGGGCAGGCTGAGTGCTGCATTGTAGTTCTGGATTGCACCTGAGGGCTTGTGGGCCAGTAGTCTGAAGACGGAAGTCTGAGAACCCAAGCTAGGCCTAGGTTTCTGGATGAGGATATGGCAGGCACAATCTACAGACCTGAATGGAGATATCGTGCATCTGAAGTCAGGGCGAGGAACAGACGATCGCTCAGGTTGGACATTCTGTCCCTGATGGCCACTTCTTGAAGGGTAGGTGGATCACGAGGCCATGGGGGTTTTCCCACGATGGGAGTTGTGAGAAGCTCCCAACTGCAAAGATTCTTCTGCAGGACAACTGAGACCTGTTGGTTGGCTCCAGCACAATGATTTCGAGCAGGGTTCTAAGGATGGATGGCTGGGTAGCCCACCTCCCATTCCAATTGTCTCCATGAAACAAGACAGATTAGATCTGCTGGATCTGCGGAGCAACAGAAAAAAAACTGAGTTGAAATGGACTCTCCCGTGGATGTGTCCTAATATGATTTTGTGTCTATGGAGACCTTGGAATGAAGCGGTGGCACTGGGGCCCTGAAGGTTTCTCCTAAAGAGAGGTTTTCACACAGCTCCATCGTGCAAGTTTCCCATGTGTAGATGAGATTTGTTCTGATGGGTGAGTCAAGAAACAGCCATATGCTGTTATTGAAATCCAGGCCTCTGAGGAGAGATGCCTGGAAGCCAAACCAATGGATCCGAATGCTGCCTAGGGGCCTATTCGTACCTTTTTACCTCTGGGGACATCAGTCTACGGGTCTGAGTGCCGGTAGGTGTTCAGGTGGGCCCAGATTGCCCCTGTTTGTCCTGGGAAGCCCCAAATATTGGGATGGCCTCAGGGACTTTGGAGGTTTATCCTCTTAGTCGGGTTGTGGCCATTGGAATGGGAACATACAATTCCCTTGGAGAGGATAAGCACAGGCGTCAGGTTTAGTTCCAGGGGCCTGAGCCTGTAGGGTCGCGTGACAGGGCAGTTTGGACAGTTGTCTGAAAACACAAACTCGGCTTATGTTTCGGGTCATAGGTATGCCAGGACGGATCTACAGACCATGAGGAGACCTCTTCGGGATATGAAAAAAGGGCGAGTGTGATGCTCTTCCTCAAGTTTTTGTTTCTGGATATCGTGTCACTCATGGTCGTGAAATTTCCTGGTGACTTCATGGGAAATGGACGAGTCTTACTCTCTGGGGGTTTGGCCCCGTCCAAAGAGTTTGGGGTCATTCTGTGGGATGGAAGAAGTCTGTTGTTCTGTTGTTGTTGATTTGTTTTGTTTTGTTTTTCAACCTCAGGTGTCCGACCAAATGAGGGAAACCAGAGTAGAGCCCTGGGGAGGGGCGACTGGACAACCAGAAATCTAGTTAAAAATTGCGGCCTAGGGACATGTCAAGCCCATTATGACATCTAAAGTTTCAGCCACTGAGAGGACGGACTAGAGGACAGGACTCACGCTGAGGGTCACAATGAGTGTTTATGCCCTCTTCGCACTCAAGAATGGGCGGGGCCTCAGGCTGAATGCTGGTTTCTCCTACACTGAACGTTGGACAACATGCCAACCACAAGGGTTCTTGCCATGTGTAAGGAAGAGTTCTGATTTCTGCAACACAGTCACCCCTGGGCAGTGATTGGAGATAAGGTCTACGTTCTGAAGCCTGAAAACTGAGGTAGGGAACAGATGATGACCTAAGGCCATGGCGGGTCTGACGTGCTCAGTGTGCAGTCAGCTGTCTGGGTGTTGGTCACGAGGTCCGGGCTCAGGTTGTCAGACAGTGCTTTAGTGTCCAGGTTAGACTATATATTTTGGGTGCCTTCGAGTGCCGTGTAGGTTCTTATCTCAAGAACTCTTCAGGATTGAAGAATGAGCGAGTCTGAGGAGTGTGCTCAGGCTTTTGTCTTGAATTTAGTATCAGCGATGGCCGTGGAATGTTTGGGAGGCCTCATGGGCCATGGACGAATCTTGCTCTCTGTGGATTTGGCCCGATCCCAATTGCTTTTAGTCAATCTGTGAGATGGGAGGACTCCTTTCAGGTTTGTTACCTCAGGTGTGCCACCAAAAGAGGAATTCCAAAGCAGAGCCCTGGGGAAGATTGAAGGGACAACCCGAACTATGGTTAAAAATTGGGGCCTAGGGGCATGGCAAGCCCAATATACTGTCTCTCTATCAGGCACTGAGAGGCCTTACCTGAGGACTGGGCTCAGGCTGAGGGTCACAATGTGTGTTTGAGACCAATGTGGCTCCCAAGCATGGGCGGGGCCTCATGAGCCAAACTGGTTTCAACTACACTGAGCCGTGGACAACATGGCAACCACAAGGTTTCTTGCCATGGTGAAAGTGTTCTGATTTCTTCATCATTTTCAAACCCGGGCCGTGATTGGAGATAAGGTCTAGGTTTTGAAGCCTGAAAACCGAGGTTAACAAGAGATGACGACCTAAGGCAATGGCGGGTCCAATGTTCTCATTTTGCGGCCAGCTGTCAGGTTGGGGCCAGGAGGTCCAGGATCAAGCTGTGTCAGAAAGGGCATTAGTGCCCAGGTCAGCCTATATACTTGGGGTAGAGCCGAATGGCGTGCCCCGTTGATCCTCATTTGGGGTTCCTGGGTAGCCTCAGAGGGCAGTGTTTTCTTCTGGAGGGCAGGCAGAGTGCTGCTTTGTAGTTCTGGATTGCCAAACTGGAGGGCTTGTGGGCCAGTAGTCTGAGGACGGAAGTGTGAGAACCCAAGCTAGGCCTAGGTTTCTGGGTGTGAGGATATGGCAGGCACAATCTACAGACCTGAATCGAGATCTCGTGCATCTGAAGTAAGGGCGAGGATCAGACGAACGCTCAGTTTGGGCATTCTGTCCCTGATGGCCCCTTCTTGAATGGGGGTGGATCATGAGGCCATGGGGGTTTTCCAACGATGGGAGTTGTGAGAAGCTCCCAACTGCAATGATTCTTCTGCAGGACAATTGAGACCTGTTGGTTGGCTCCAGGACAACGATTCCGAGCAGTGTTCTAAGGATGGATCGCTGTGTAGCCCACCTCCCATTCCAATTGTCTCCAAGCAACAAGACAGGTTAGATCTGCTGGATCTGGGGGAGCAACCGAGGAGGCTGAGTTGAAATGGACTCTCCCGTGGATGTGTCCTAATATGATTTTGTGTATATGGAGACCTTGGAATGAAGCGGTGGCACTGGGCCCTGAAGGGTTCTCCTAAAGAGAGGCTTTCACACAGCACCCTCGTGCCAGTTCCCCATGTGTAGATGAGATTTGTTCTGATGGTTGAGTCAAGAAACGGCAATATGCTGTTATTGAAATCCAGGCCTCTGCGGAGAGATGCCTGGAAACCAAAGCAATGGATCCGATAGGTGCCTAGGGGCCTGTTCGTTCCTTTTTACTTCTGGGCATATCAGTCTACGGGTCTCTGTGCCGGTAGGTGCTCAGATGGGCTCAGATTGCTCCTGTTTCTCCTGGGAAGCCACCACTATTGGGATGACCTCAAGGACTTTGGAGGTTTATCCTATTAGTAGAGTTGTGGCCATTGGAATGGGCAACAGAATTCCCTTGGAGAGGGCAAGTACAGTCCTCAGCTTGGCTCCAGGGGCATAAGCCTGTAGGCTTTGTAGGCCAGGGCTGTTTGGACAGTTGTCTGAAAACAGAAACTCGGCTTATGTTTCGGGTCATAGGTATGGCAGGACTGATCTACAGACCATGAGGAGAACTCTTCGGGATAGGAAAAAAGGGCGAGTGTGAGGCTCTTGCTCTAGTATTTATCTCTGGATATCATGCCATTCATGGTCATGAAATTTACGAGTGACTTCATGGGAAATGGACGAGTCTTACTCCCTGGGGGTTTGGCCCAATCCAAGGCGTTTGGGGTCATTCTGTGGGACAGAAGATGTCCGTTTTTTGTTGTTGTTGATTTGTTTTGTTTTGTTTTTCAAACTCACGGGTCCCACCAAATGAGGGATTCCAGAGTAGAGCCCTGGGGAGGGGCGATTGGACAACCAGAAATCTGGTTAAAATTGGGTCCTAGGGACAGCTAGACTTGGATTTCAGGACGAGGGCACGGCATGTACCCCCTGAAGATCTGAAGCAATATCTCATGCATCTGAAGTCACAGCGAGGTCAGACGTTGGCACATCTTGGATTTTCTGTTCATGACGGCCCCTTCATAAAGGGAGCCGAATCTCGAGGCCGTGGAGGTTTTCCCACGTTGGGAGTGGTGGGATGACCCCTCCAAGGATTCCTTCTGCAGGACAATTGAGACCTGTTGGACAGCTCCAGGACATCCCATATGGATGAGTCCAGGCCAACGTTCGAGGATGGATGCCTGGGAAGCCCGCCTCGCATTCCAATGGTCTCCTAGCGACAAGACAGTTTAGATCTGATGGCTCTGCGGGAGCAACCGGGGTGGCTGAGTTGAAATGGACTTTCCTGAGGATGGGTCTAATGTGTGTTTGTGTCCATGAGGGCCTTGGAATGGGGCGGTGGCACCGGCACCCTGAAGTATTCTCCTCAGATTTTGACATAGCTCCCATGCACAAGTTTCCTTGTGGAGACGAGGTTTGTTCTGATGGGTGCCTCAGGAAAACCCCAATGCTGGTATTGGAATCCAGGGTTTTGAGGAGACATGCCTGTAAACCAAAGCAATGGATCTGATTTTGGCATAGGGTCCTGTCTGGTTCAATCTTCTTCTCTGGGGGACATCCTTCTAGGGTATGAGTGGAGTTAGATGCTCAGCTGGTATCAAACTGCCCTTTTTTGTCCCGGGCGACCTATACTATTGGGATGGCCTCAGGGACTTTGGAGGGTTCTCCTAATTTGTACGATTTTGGACAATGGAATGGACAGAATTCCTATGGATTGGGTAGGCACAGTCCTAATGTGTGGCTCCAGCGTCCCCAGCCTGGAGGGTATGTGGCCCAGGACTTTGAGGACAGAAGTCTAAAAACACCAACTCAGCTTATGTTTGAAGGACGTAGGTATGGCAGTCCCGATCTACAAACCATGAGAAGACATCTTCAGGATATGAAGATAGTGCGAGTCTGAGGCGCTTGCTTGGGCTTTTGTCTCTGGATTTTGTATCAGCGATGGCCGTGGAATGTCGAGGAGGCCTCATGGGCCATGGTCGAATCTTGCTCTCTGTGGATTTGGCCCCGATCCCAATTGGTTTTTCGTCAATCTGTTGGATGGAGGACTCCTTTCAGGGTTGTTACATCAGGTGTCCCACCAAAAGAGGAATTCCAAAGCAGAGCCCTGGGGAAGAGTGAAGGGACAACACGAACTATGGTTAAATATTGGGGCCTAGGGGCATGGCAAGCCCAATATGCTGTCTCTTCATCCAGCCACTGAGAGGCCTTACCTGAGTACTGGGCTAAGGCTGAGGGTCACAATGTGTGTTTGCTACCTATCTGGACCACGAGCAATGGCGTGGCCTCAAGGGACACACTGGTTTCCACTACACTGAACGTTGGACAACAAGCCAACCATAAGTTTTCCTGCCATCGGGAAGGAGTTCTGATTTCTGCATCATTTTCAAACCTGGGCAGTGATTTGATATAAGGTCTAGGTTCTGAAGCCTGAAAACTGAGGTTGGGAAGGGATAACGACCTAAGGTCAAGGCAGGTCTGAAGTTCTCAGTTTTTTAGCCAGCTGTCTGGGTGGGGGCCTAGGAGGTCCAGGCTCAGGCTGTGTCAGAAAGGGCATTATTGCCCAGGTCATCCTATATATTTTGGGTATATCCAAGTGTCGTGCAGGTTGATCTTCATTTGGGGTTTCTAGGTAGCCCCAGATGGCAATGTGTTTTCTCTGCAGGGCAGGTAGAGTGCTGCATTGTAGTTCTGGTTTCCCAAAACTGGAGGGCTTGTGAGCCAGTAGTCTGTGGACAGAAGTCTGAGGACACAAGCTAGGCTTAGGTTTCTGGGTGAGGACATGGCGGCACAATCTACAGACCTGAACCGAGATCTCGTGCATCTGAAGTCAGGGTGAGGATCAGACGATCGCTCAGGTTGGACCATATGTCCCTGATGGCACCTTTATGAAGGGGGGGGGCTAATGAAGCCATGGGGGTTCTCTCATGATGGGAGTTCTGAGAAGCTCCCAACTGTAAAGATTCTTCTGCACAACAATTGAGACCTGTTGGTTGGCTCCAGGCCAACGATTCTGAGCAGGGTTTTAAGGATGGATGGCAGGGTAGGCCACCTCACATTCCAATTGTCTCCTAGCAACAAGACAAGTTAGATCTGCTGAATCTCGCGGAGGAAACCGAATACGCTCAGTTGAAATGGACTCTCCTGTGGATGGGTCCTAATGTGTTTTTGTGTCTATGGAGACCTTGGAATGAAGCGGTTGCACTGGGGCCCTGAAGGGTTCTCCTAAACAGAGGCTTTGACACAGCTCCCACGTGCAAGTTTCCCATGTGTAGATGAGATTTGTACTGATGTGTGAGTCAGGAAACAGCCATATGCTGGTATTGAAATCCAGGCCTCTGAGGAGAGATGCCTGGGAACCAAAGCAATAGATCCGATTAGTGCCTAGGGGCCTGTTCGTTTCTTTTTACCTCTGGGGACATCAGTCTACGGGTCTGAGTGCAGGTAGGTTCTCAGATTGGCTCATGATTACTCCTGTTTGTCTTGGGAAAGCCCCCACTATTGGGATGGCCTAAGGGACGTTTGGAGGTTTATCCTATTAGTAGGGTTGTGGCCATTGGAATGGGCACACAGAATTCCCTCGGATAGGGCAAGTACAGTCCTCAGGTTGGCTCCAGGGGCCTGAACCTGTAGGGTGTTTAGGCCAGGGCTGTTTGGACAGTTGTCTGAAAACACACAAACTCGGCTTATGTTACGGTCATAGGTATGGCAGGACTGATCTACATACATTGAGGAGAACTCTTCAGGTTATGAAAAAAGGGCGAGTGTGAGGCTCTTGCTCAAGTTTTTGTCTCTGGATATCGTGTCACTCATGGTCGTGAAATTCCAGGGTGACTTCATGGGAAATGGATCAGTCTTATTCTCTGGGGTTTGGCCTTGTCCAAAAGAGTTTGAGGTCATTCGGTGGGATGGAAGAAGTCCGTTTTTTTTTTTTGTTGTTGTTGTAGTTTTTGTTTTGTTTTGTTTTTTTAACCTCAGGTGTCCCACCAACTGAGGGATTCCAGAGTAAAAGCCCTGGGAGGGGCGACTGGACAACCCAGAATCTGGTTAAAAACTGGGGCCTAGGGACATGTCAAGCCCATTATACATTCTAATGATCCAGCAACTGAGAGGACTTACTAGAGGACAGGACTCACGCTGAGGGTCACAAATGCGTGTTTAATGCCCCCTCAGTCGCACTCAAGAATGGCGCGGCTTCAGGGTGAATGCTGGCTTTTTTTCTTCCTACACTGATCGTTGGACAAACATTCCAA
>NW_025422206.1:0-35837 GCF_011764305.1 Mustela putorius furo | reverse complement strand
CTGCCCCACAAGCCCTCCAGTTTGGCAATCCAGACCTACATGCAGGCAACCTCCGGGCCCTCCCCCTAGGAAAAACATTGCCTCTGTGTGCGAACCAGAAACCACAAAAGGATCAACCTGCACTTCATTTGCTGTACCCCGAAATAAGGGCTGTCCAGGGCACTAATGCCCTGTATGACACAAGCCTGAAGCTGGACCTCCTGGCCCCCACCCAGACAGCTGGCTACACACTGAGCACATCGGACGGAACCCGCCAGGGCCTTAGGTTCGTCATCTCTTCTCAACCTCGGTTTTCAGGCTTCAGAACCAAGACCCTTATCTCCAATCACGGCCCGGGTTTGAAATGATGCAGAAATCAGAACTCTTTCCCCATGGCAAGAACCTTGTGGTTGGCATGTTGTCCAAGGGTTCAGTGTAGTTGAAACCATGTGGCCCATGAGGCCCCGCCTATGCTTGCGGCCATCATTGGGTCACCAACACCCACATTGTGGACCCTCAGGGCCTGAGCCCAGTCCTCAGGTAAGGCCTCTCAGTGGCTTGGATGGCAAGAGACAGCATATTGGGCTTGCAATTCCCCTAGGGTCCCCAATTTTTAACCGTAGTTCGGGTTGTCCCTTCACTCTTCCCCAGGGCTCTTCTTTTTGGAATTCCTCTTTTGGTGGGACACCTGAGGGTAACAAACCTGAAAGGAGTCCTCCCATCCCACAGATTGACGAAAAAAAATTGTTGTCCGGGCGGGCCAAATCCACAGAGATCAAGATGACATCCACTGGCCCATGAGGGCCTCCCCACCATTCCCCCCCATCGGCCATCGCTGATACAAAATCCAGAGACAAAAAGCCTGAGCACAACGCGCCATCAGACTCACTCATTTCTTCATAATCCTGAAGAGTTCTTCAGGATAAGAACCTACACAGGCACTCGAAGGCACCCAAACATATATATTCTACCCGTGGGCACTAATGCACTGTCTGGACGACCGGAGCCTGACCCCCCGTGACCAACACACAGACAGCTTACCGCACACTGAGCACATCAGACCCGCCATGGCCTTAGTTCATCATCTCTTCCCTTCAGAACCTAGACCTTATTTCCAGTCACTGCAACAGGGGGGTGACTGTGATGCTGTGAAATCAAAACTCTTCCATACCCATTGCAACGAAACCTTGTGGTTGGCATGTAGTCCAAAGTTCAGTGTAGGAGAAACCAGCATTCACCCTGAGGCCCCGCCCATTCTGAGTGCGATGAGGGCATAAACAACGCATTGTGACCCTCAGCGTGAGTCGTTTCCTCTAGTACGTCCTCTCAGGGCTGGACCATTAGATGTCATAATGGTGGCTTGACATGTCCCTAGGGCCTCAATTTTAACCAGATTTTCTGGTTTTCCCAGTCGCCCCAACACACTGGTGCTCTACTCTGGAATCCCTCATTTGGTTTTGACACCTGAGTTTGAAAATCAAGAGAAAACCAATCATCAACAAAAGGAACTACGGACTTCTTCCATCCGAAAGAATGACCGAAACTCTTTGGAGGAGGCCAAAAAACCCCCAGGTAGTAAGACACTAGGTCCATTTCCCATGAAGTCACCCGGAAATTTCACGACATGACTGACACGATATCCAGAAAGAAAAACTTGAGCAAGAGGCCTCACAACTCGCCCTTTTTTCATATCCCGAAATGTTCCCCCTCATGGTCGGTAGATCATGTCCTGCCATACCTATGACCGCCGAAACATAAGCCGTGTTGTGTGTTTCAGACAACTGTCCAAAGAGCCCTGGCCTACACACCCTACAGCTATGGCCCCTGGAGCCAAAACCTGACGACTGTGCTTCCCCCTCTCCAAGGGAATTGTATGTTCCCATTCACATTGCCCATGGCCACAACCCTACTAATAGGATAAGCCTCCAAAATCCTGAGGCCATCCCAATATTTTGTGGCTTCTTCTAAGGACAAAACAAATGGGGCAACCCATCTGGGCCCATCTGAGGAGAACAACTAACTGTCATCATTTCCAGCCCGAAGACTGATGGCACATCAGCCTCCTCCCTTGCTCCCCCAGATCCAGCAGATCTAACCTGTCCTTGTTGCTTGGAGACATTGAATGCGAGGTGGGCTACCCAGCCATCATCCTTAGAACCCTGCACAGCAGAATCCCTTGTCCTGGAGCCAACCAAAGGTTTCAATTGTCCTGCAGAAGAATCTTTGCAGTGCGAGTTTAACTCACAACTAGTCCCATCGTTGGAAAAACCCCCTCATGGCCTCGTGATCCACCCCCGCCCTTCAAGGAAGGGGCCATCAGGGGACAGAATGTCCAACCTGAGCGATCGTCTGATCCTCACCCTGACTTCAGAAGCATGAGATCTCGATTCAGGTCTGTAGATTGTGCCTGCAATATCCTCAACCAGAAACCTAGGCCTAGCTTGGTTTCTCAAACTCCCGTCCTCAGACTGCTGGCCCTCAAGCCCTGCAGTTTGGCAATGCAGAACTACAATGCAGCACTCTGCCTGCCCTCCAGAAGAAAAAAACATTTGCCCTCTGGGGCTACCCTGAAACCCCAAATGAGGAGCAACCTGCACGCCATTCGGCTGTACCCCAAAATATATAGGCTGACCTGGGCCACTAATGCCCTTTCTGAAAAAGCCTGATCCTGGAACTCCTGGCCCCACCCAGACAACTGGCCGCACTCTGAGCACATCGGACCCGCCATGGCCTTAGGTCGTTATCTCTTCTAAACCTCGGTTTTCAGGATTCAGAACCTAGACCTTATCTCCAATCACGGCCCGGGTTTGAAAATGATGCAGAAATCAGAACTCTTTCCCCATGGCAATAAACCTTGTGGTTTGCATGTTGTCCAAGGTTCAGTGTAGTTGAAACCAGTGTTGCCCATGAGGACCGGCCTATGCTTGCGGGCCACATTGGTCACAAACACATATTGTGACCCTCAGTCTAAGCCCAGTCCTCAGGTAAGTCCTCTCAGTGGCTGGATGGAGAGACAGCATATTGGGCTTGCCATGCCCCTAAGCCTCAATTTTTAACCATAGTTCAGGTTGCCCTTCACTCTTCCCCAGGGCTCTGCTTTGGAATTCCTCTTTTGGTGGGAGACCTGAGGTAACAAACCTGAAAGAAGTCCTCCCGTCCCACAGATTGACGAAAAAACAATTGGGGATCGGGCCAAGTGCACAGATAGCAAGATTTGTTCATGGCCCATGAGGCCTCCCCAACATTCCACGGCCATCGCTGATACAAATCCAGAGACAAAAGCCTGAGCACGTGCCTCAGACTCGCTCATTCTTCATATCCTGAAGAGTTCTTCAGATAAGAACGTACACGGCACTCGAATGAACCCAAAATATAGTCTAACCTGGGCACTAATGCACTGTCTGACAATCTGAGCCCGGAACTCGTGACCAACACCAAGACAGCTGACCGCACACTGAGCACATCAACCCCGCCATGGCCTTAGGTCATGATCTGTTCCCTACCTCAGTTTTCAGGCTTCAGAACCTAGACCTTATCTCCAATCACTGCCCAGGGGTGACTGTGATGGAGAAATCAGAACTCTTCCTTACCCATGGCAAGTAACCTTCTGGTGGGCAATTTTGTCCAACGTTCAGTGTAGGAGAAACCAGCATTCAGCCTGAGGCCCCCCGCCCATTCTTGAGTGCGACGAGGGCATAAAAAACGCATTGTGACCCTCAGCGTGAGTCCTGTCCTCTAGGAAGTCCTCTCAGTGGCTGGACATTTAGATGTCATAATGGGCTTCACATGTCCTTAGGCCCCAATTTTTAACCAGATATCTGGTTGTCCAGTCGCCCCGCCCAGGGCTCTACTCTGGAATCCCTCATTTGGTTTGACACCTGAGGTTGAAAAACAAAACAAAACAAATCAACATAAACAGAACAACGGATTTCTTCCATCCCACAGAATGACCCCAAACTCTTTGGACGGGGCCAAACCCCCAGAGAGTAAGACTCATCCATTTCCCATGAAGTCACCCGGAAATTTCACGACCATGACTGACACGATATCCAGAGACAAAAACTTGAGCAAGAGCCTCACACTCGCCCTTTTTTCATATCCTGAAGTGTTCTCCTCATGGTCTGTAGATCAGTCCTGCCATACCTATGACCCAAAACATAAGCCGAGTTTGTGTTTTCAGACAACTGTCCAAAGAGCCCTTGCCTACACACCCTACAGGCTCAGGCCCCTGGAGCCAAACCTGTCGACTGTGCTTGCCCTCTCCAAGGGAATTGTATGTTCCCATTCCAATGGCCACAACCCTACTAATAGGATAAACCTCCAAAATCCCTGAGGCCGTCCCAATATTTGGGGCTTCCCAGGACAAACAGGGGCAATCTGGGCCCATCTGAGCACCTACCTGCACTCAGACCCGTAGAATGATGTCCCCACAGTAAAAAGGAACAAACAGGTCCCAGGCACCTATCGGATCCATTGCTTTGGTTTCCAGGCATCTCTCCTCAGAGTCCTGGATTTCAATAACAGCATATGGCTGTTTCTTGACTCACCCATCAGAACAAATCTCATCTACACATGGGAAACTTGCACGATGGAGCTGTGTGAAAGCCTCTCTTTAGTAGAACCCTTCGGGGCCCCAGTGCAACCGCTTCATTCCAAGGTCTCCATAGACACAAAATCATATTAGGACAATCGACAGGAGAGTCCATTTAAACTCAGCCTCCTCCGTTGCTCCCCCAGATCCAGCAGATCTAACCTGTCTTGTTGCTTGGAGACAATTGGAATGCGAGATGGGCTACCCAGGCATCCATCCTTAGCACTCTGCTCGGAATCCTTGTCCTGTAGCCAACCAACAGGACTCAATTGTCCTGCAGAAGAATCTAAGCAGTTGGGAGCTTCTCACAACTCCCATCGTGGGAAAACCCCCATGGCCTCGTGATCCACCCCCCCTTCAAGAAGGGGCCATCAGGGACAGAATGTCCAACCTGAGTGATCGTCTGATCCTCGCCCTGACTTCAGATGCACGAGATCTCGATTCAGGTCTGTAGATTGTGCCTGCCATATCCTCACCCAGAAACCTAGGCCTAGCTTGGGTTCTCAGACTTCCGTCCCCAGACGACTGGCCCACAAGCCCTCCAGTTTGGCAATCCAGAACTACAAAGCAGCACTCTGTCTGCCCTCCAGAAGAAAAACATGCCCTCTGGGGCTACCACAGAAACCCCAAATGAGGAGCAACCTGCACGCCATTCAGCTGTACCCCAAATATATAGGCTGACCTGGGCACTAATGCCCTTTCTGACACAGCCTGATCCGGGAACTCCCGGGCCGCACCCAGACAGCTGGCCGCACTCTGAGCACTTCGGACCCGTCATGGTCTTAAGTCATCATCTCTTGTCAACCTCGGCTTTCAGGCTTCAGAACCTAGACCTTATCTCCAATCTCGGCCCGTGTTTGAAAAGGATGCAGAAATCAGAACTCTTCCCCATGGCAAGAAACCTTGTTTTTGGCATGTTGTACAAGGTTCACTGTATTTGAAACTAGTGTGGCTCATGAGGCCCCGCCCATGCTTGTGGGCCACATTGGTCACAAAACACACATTGTGAACCTCTGCCTGAGCCCAGTCCTCAGGTAAGGCCTCTCAGTGGCTGGATGGAGAGTCAGCATATTGGGCTTGCCATGCCCCTAGGCCCCAATTTTTAACCGTAGTTCGGGTTGTCCCTTCACTCTTCCCCAGGACTCTGCTTTGGAATTCCTCTTTTGTGGGACACCTGAGGTAACAAACCTGAAAGGAGTCCTCCCATCCCACAGATTGACGGAAAACAATTGGGATCGGGCCAAGTCCACCGAGACCAAGATTCGTCCTTGGCCCATGACGCCTCCCCAACATTCCACGATCATCGCTGATACAAAATCCAGAGACAAAAGCCCTGAGCACGCGCCTCAGACTCGCTCATTCTTCATATCCTGAAGAGTTCTTCAGATAAGAACCTACACGACACTCGAATGCACCCAAAATATATAGTCTAACTTGGGCACTAATGCACTGTCTGACAACCTGAGCCCGGACCTCGTGACCAACACCCAGACAGCTGACCGCACACGGAACACATCAGACTAGCCATGGCTTAGGTCATCATCTCTTCCCTACCTCAGTTTTCAGCCTTCAGAACCTAGACCTTATCTCCAATCACTGCCCAGGGTTGACTGTGATGCAGAAATCAGAACTCTTCCTTACCCATGGCAAGAAACCTTGTGGTTGGCATGTAGTCCAAAGTTCAGTGTAGGAGAAACCAGCATTCACCCTGAGGCCCCGCCCATTCTTGAGTGCGACGAGGGCATAAACACGCATTGTGACCCTCAGCGTGAGTCCTGTCCTCTAGTACGTCCTCTCAGTGGCTGGACCATTAGATGTCATAATGGGCTTGACATGTCGCTAGGCCCCAATTTTTAACCAGATTTCTGGTTGACAAGTCGCCCCTCCCCAGGACTCTACCTTGGAATCCCTCATTTGTTGGGACACCTGAGGTTGAAATACAAAAC
This sequence comes from Mustela putorius furo, assembly GCF_011764305.1. Taxonomy (NCBI): domain Eukaryota; kingdom Metazoa; phylum Chordata; class Mammalia; order Carnivora; family Mustelidae; genus Mustela; species Mustela putorius. Next base: position 29,321 of record NW_025422206.1, on the reverse strand, counting down.
AAAAAAAATCAACAACAACAGAGCAACGGAATTCTTCCATCCCACAGAATGACCCCAAACTCTTTGGACGGGGGCAAACCCCCAGAGAGTAAGACTCGTCCATTTCCCATGAAGTCACCCGGAATTTTCACGACCATGAGTGACACGATATCCAGAGACAAAAACTTGAGCAAGAGCCTCACACTCGCCCTTTTTACATATCCCGAAGGGTTCTCCTCATGGTCTGTTGATCAGTCCTGCCATACATATGACACGAAACATAAGCCGAGTTTGTGTTTTCAGACAACTGTCCAAACAGCCCTGTCCTACACACCCTAAAGGCTCAGGCCCCTGGAGCCAAACATGACGACTGTTCTTGACCTCTCCCAGGGAATTGTATGTCCCCATTCCAATAGCCACAACCCTACTAATAGGATAAACCTCCAAAGTCCCTGAGGCCATCCCAATATTTGTGGATTCCCAGGACAAACAGGGGCAATCTGAGCCCATCTGAGCACCTCCTCTCACTCAGACCCGAAGAATGATATCCCCAGAAGTATAAAGGAAAGAACAGGCCCATAGGCACCTATCGGATCCATTGCTTTGGTTTCCAGGCATCGCTCCTCAGAGGCCTGGATTTCAATAACAGCATATGGCTGTTTCTTGACTCACCCATCAGAACAAATCTCATCTACACATGGGAAACTTGCACAATGGAGCTGTGTGAAAGCCTCTCTTTAGGAGAACACTTCAGGGCCGCAGGGCCACCCGATTCATTCCAAGGTCTCCATAGACAAAAAATCATATTAGGACAACATCCACGGGAGAGTCCATTTCAACTCAGCCTCCTCGGTTGCTCCCCGAGATCCGCAGATCTAACCTGTCTTGTTGCTTGGAGACAATTGGAATGTGAGGTGTGCTACCAAGCCATCCATCCTAAGAACCCTGCTCAGAATCGTTGTCCTGGAGCCAACCCAACAGGACTCAATTGTCCTGCAGAATTTTCTTTGCAGTTGGGAGCTTCTCACAACTCCCATCGTGGGAAAACCCCCATGGCCTCGTGATCCACCCCCCCCTTCAAGAAGGGGCCATCAGGGACAGAATGTCCAACCTGACCGATCGGCTGATCCTCGCCCTGACTTCAGATGCACGAGATCTCGATTCAGGTCTGTAGATTGTGCCTGCCATATCCTGACCCAGAAACCTAGGCCTAGCTTGGGTTCTCAGACTTCCGTCCTCAGTGTACTGGCCCACAAGCCCTCCAGTTTGGCAATCCAGAACTACAATGCAGCACTCTGCCTGCCTTCCAGAAGAAAAACATTGCCCTCTGGGGGCTACCCAGGAAGACCAAATGAGGATCAACTTGCACAGTATTCCGCTGTACCCGAAATATATAGGCTGACTTGGGCACTAATGCCCTTTCTGACACAGCTTGATCCTGGACCTCCTGGCCCCCACCCAGACACCTGCCTCACACTGAATTCATCGGACCCGTCATGGCCTTAGGTCGTCATCTCTTGTCAACCTCGGTTTTCAGGCTTCAGAACCTAGACCTTACCTCCAATCACGGCCCGGGTTTGAAAATGATGCAGAAAACAGAACTCATTCCCCATGGCAAGAAACCTTGTGGTTGGCATGTTGTCCAAGGTTCAGTGTACTTGAAACCAGTCTGGATATGAGGCCCCGCCCATGCTTGCGGGCCACATTGGTCACAAACACACATTGTGACCCTCAGCCTGAGCCCAGTCCTCATGTAAGGCCTCTCAGTGGCGGGATGGAGAGATTGCATATTGGGCTTGCCATGCCCCTAGGCCCCAATTTTTAACCATAGTTCGGGTTGTCCCTTCACTCTTCCCCAGGACTCTGCTTTGGAATTCCTCTTTTGTGGGACACCTGAGGTAACAAACCTGAAAGGAGTCCTCCCATCCCACAGATTGACGTTAAACAATTGGGATCGGGCCAAGTCCACAGAGACCAAGATTCGTCCTTGGCCCATGTCGCCTCCCCAACATTCCACGATCATCGCTGATACAAAATCCAGAGACAAAAGCCTGAGCACGCGCCTCAGACTCGCTCATTCTTCATATCCTGAAGAGTTCTTCAGATAAGAACCTACACGACACTCGAATGCACCCAAAATATATAGTCTAACTTGGGCACTAATGCACTGTCTGACAACCTGAGCCCGGACCTCGTGACCAACACCCAGACAGCTGACCGCACACGGAACACATCAGACCAGCCATGGCTTAGGTCATCATCTCTTCCCTACCTCAGTTTTCAGCCTTCAGAACCTAGACCTTATCTCCAATCACTGCCCAGGGTTGACTGTGATGAAGAAATCAGAACTCTTCCTTACCCATGGCAAGAAACCTTGTGGTTGGCATGTAGTCCAAAGTTCAGTGTAGGAGAAACCAGCATTCACCCTGAGGCCCCGCCCATTCTTGAGTGCGACGAGGGCATAAACACGCATTGTGACCCTCAGCGTGAGTCCTGTCCTCTAGTACGTCCTCTCAGTGGCTGGACCATTAGATGTCATAATGGGCTTGACATGTCGCTAGGCCCCAATTTTTAAACCAGATTTCTGGTTGACAAGTCGCCCCTCCCCAGGACTCTACCTTGGAATCCCTCATTTGTTGGGACACCTGAGGTTGAAAAACAAAACAAAAAAAATCAACAACAACAGAGCAACGGAATTCTTCCATCCCACAGAATGACCCCAAACTCTTTGGACGGGGGCAAACCCCCAGAGAGTAAGACTCGTCCATTTCCCATGAAGTCACCCGGAAATTTCACGACCATGAGTGACACGATATCCAGAGACAAAAACTTGAGCAAGAGCCTCACACTCGCCCTTTTTACATATCCCGAAGGGTTCTCCTCATGGTCTGTTGATCAGTCCTGCCATACATATGACACGAAACATAAGCCGAGTTTGTGTTTTTCAGACAACTGTCCAAACAGCCCTGTCCTACACACCCTAAAGGCTCAGGCCCCTGGAGCCAAACATGACGACTGTTCTTGACCTCTCCCAGGGAATTGTATGTCCCCATTCCAATAGCCACAACCCTACTAATAGGATAAACCTCCAAAGTCCCTGAGGCCATCCCAATATTTGTGGATTCCCAGGACAAACAGGGGCAATCTGAGCCCATCTGAGCACCTCCTCTCACTCAGACCCGAAGAATGATATCCCCAGAAGTATAAAGGAAAGAACAGGCCCCATAGGCACCTATCGGATCCATTGCTTTGGTTTCCAGGCATCGCTCCTCAGAGGCCTGGATTTCAATAACAGCATATGGCTGTTTCTTGACTCACCCATCAGAACAAATCTCATCTACACATGGGAAACTTGCACAATGGAGCTGTGTGAAAGCCTCTCTTTAGGAGAACACTTCAGGGCCGCAGGGCCACCGATTCATTCCAAGGTCTCCATAGACAAAAAATCATATTAGGACACATCCACGGGAGAGTCCATTTCAACTCAGCCTCCTCGGTTGCTCCCCGAGATCCGCAGATCTAACCTGTCTTGTTGCTTGGAGACAATTGGAATGTGAGGTGTGCTACCAAGCCATCCATCCTAAGAACCCTGCTCAGAATCGTTGTCCTGGAGCCAACCAACAGGACTCAATTGTCCTGCAGAATTTCTTTGCAGTTGGGAGCTTTTCACAACTCCCATCGTGGGAAAACCCCCATGGCCTCGTGATCCACCCCCCCCTTCAAGAAGGGGCCATCAGGGACAGAATGTCCAACCTGAGCGATCGGCTGATCCTCGCCCTGACTTCAGATGCACGAGATCTCGATTCAGGTCTGTAGATTGTGCCTGCCATATCCTCACCCAGAAACCTAGGCCTAGCTTGGGTTCTCAGACTTCCGTCCTCAGTGTACTGGCCCACAAGCCCTCCAGTTTGGCAATCCAGAACTACAATGCAGCACTCTGCCTGCCTTCCAGAAGAAAAACATTGCCCTCTGGGGCTACCCAGGAAGACCAAATGAGGATCAACTTGCACAGTATTCCGCTGTACCCGAAATATATAGGCTGACTTGGGCACTAATGCCCTTTCTGACACAGCTTGATCCTGGACCTCCTGGCCCCACCCAGACACCTGCCTCACACTGAATTCATCGGACCCGTCATGGCCTTAGGTCGTCATCTCTTGTCAACCTCGGTTTTCAGGCTTCAGAACCTAGACCTTACCTCCAATCACGGCCCGGGTTTGAAAATGATGCAGAAATCAGAACTCATTCCCCATGGCAAGAAACCTTGTGGTTGGCATGTTGTCCAAGGTTCAGTGTACTTGAAACCAGTCTGGATATGAGGCCCCCGCCCATGCTTGCGGGCCACATTGGTCACAAACACACATTGTGACCCTCAGCCTGAGCCCAGTCCTCATGTAAGGCCTCTCAGTGGCGGGATGGAGAGATTGCATATTGGGCTTGCCATGCCCCTAGGCCCCAATTTTTAACCATAGTTCGGGTTGTCCCTTCACTCTTCCCCAGGGCTCTGCTTTGGAATTCCTCTTTTGGTGGGACACCTGTGGTAACAAACCTGAAAGGAGTCCGCCCATCCCACAGATTGACGGAAAACAATTGGGATCTGGCCAAGTCCACAGAGAACAAGATTCGTCCATAGCCCATGAGGCATCCCCAAAATTCCACGGCCATCGCTGATACAAAATCAAGAGACCAAAGCCTGAGCATGCGCATCAGACTCGCTCATTCTTCATATCCTGAAGAGTTCTTCAGATAAGTACCTACACGGCATTCGAATGCATCCAAAATATATAGTCTAACCTGGGCACTAATGCACTGTGTGACAAACTGAGCCCGGTATTCGTGAACAACACCCAGACAGCTGACCGCACACTGAGCACATCAGACCCGCCATGGCCTTGGGTCATCATCTCTTCCCTACCTCAGTTTCAGGCTTCAGAACCTAGACCTTATCTCCAATCACTGCCCAGGGTTGACTGTGATGCAGAAATCAGAACTCTTCCTTACCCATGGCAAGAAACCTTGTGGTTGGCATGTTGTCCAACGTTCAGTGTAGGGGAAACTAGCATTCACCCTGAGGCCCCGTCCATTCATGAGTGCGACGAGGGCATAAACACGCATTGTGACCCTCAGCGTGAGTCCTGTCCTCTAGTACGTCCTCTCAGGGGCTGGACCATTAGATGTCATAATGGGCTTGACATGTCCCTAGGACCCAATTTTTAACCAGATTTCTGGTTGTCCAGTCGCCCGTCCCTGCGCTCTACTCGAGAATCCCTCATTTGGTGGGACACCTGAGGTTGAGAAACAAAACAAAACAAATTAACAACAACAGATCAACGACTTCTTCCATCCCATTGAATGAACCCAAACTCTTTGGACTGGGCCAAACCCCCAGAGAGTAAGACTCGTCCATTTCCCATGAAGTCACCCGGAAATTTCACGATCATGAGTGACAGGATATCCAGAGAGAAAAACTTGAGGAAGAGCCTCACACTCGCCCTTTTTTCATATCCCTAGAGTTCTCCTCATGGTCTGTAGATCAGTCCTGCCATACCTAGGACCCGAAACATAAGCCAAGTTTGTGTTTTCAGACAACGGTCCACACAGCCCTGTCCTACGCACCCTACAGGCTCAGACCCCTGGAGCCAAACATGACGACTGTGCTTGACCTCTCCAAGGGAATTGTATCTGCCCATTCCAATGGCCACAACCCTACTAAAAGGATAAACCTCCAAAGTCCCTGAGGCCATCCCAATATTTGTGGCTTCCCAGGACAATCAGGGGCAATCTGTGCCCATCTGTGCACCTCCTGTCACTCAGACCCGAAGACTGATGCACTGTCTGAAGGGCCCATCAGGGACAGAATGTCCAACCTGAGCGATCGGCTGATCCTCGACCTGACTTCAGATGCATGAGATCTCAATTCAGGTCTGTAGATTGTGCCTGCCATGTCCTCACCCAGAAACCTAGGCCTAACTTGGGATCTCAGACTTCCGTCCTCAGACTACTGGCCCACATGCCCTCCAGTTTGGCAATCCAGAACTACAATGCAGCACTCTGCCTGCCCTCCAGAAGAAAAATATTGCCCTCTGGGGCTACCCAGGAACACCAAATGAGGATCAACAGGGAACGCAATTCGGCTGTACCCTAAATATATAGGCTGACCTGGGCACTAATGCCCTTTCTGACACAGCTTGATCCTGGACCTCCTGTCCCCACCCAGAGAGCTGGCCGCACACTGAGCACATCGGACCCGCCATGGTCTTAGGTCGTCATCTCTTCTCAAACTTGGTTTTCAGGCTTCAGAACCTAGACCTTATCTCCAATCACGGCCCGTGTTTGAAAAGGATGCAGAAATCAGAACTCTTCCCCATGGCAAGAAACCTTGTTTTTGGCATGTTGTACAAGGTTCACTGTATTTGAAACTAGTGTGGCTCATGAGGCCCCGCCCATGCTTGTGGGCCACATTGGTCACAAACACACATTGTGAACCTCTGCCTGAGCCCAGTCCTCAGGTAAGGCCTCTCAGTGGCTGGATGGAGAGTCAGCATATTGGGCTTGCCATGCCCCTAGGCCCCAATTTTTAACCATAGTTCGGGTTGTCCCTTCACTCTTCCCCAGGACTCTGCTTTGGAATTCCTCTTTTGTGGGACACCTGAGGTAACAAACCTGAAAGGAGTCCTCCCATCCCACAGATTGACGGAAAACAATTGGGATCGGGCCAAGTCCACCGAGACCAAGATTCGTCCTTGGCCCATGACGCCTCCCCAACATTCCACGATCATCGCTGATACAAAATCCAGAGACAAAAGCCTGAGCACGCGCCTCAGACTCGCTCATTCTTCATATCCTGAAGAGTTCTTCAGATAAGAACCTACACGACACTCGAATGCACCCAAAATATATAGTCTAACTTGGGCACTAATGCACTGTCTGACAACCTGAGCCCGGACCTCGTGACCAACACCCAGACAGCTGACCGCACACGGAACACATCAGACTAGCCATGGCTTAGGTCATCATCTCTTCCCTACCTCAGTTTTCAGCCTTCAGAACCTAGACCTTATCTCCAATCACTGCCCAGGGTTGACTGTGATGCAGAAATCAGAACTCTTCCTTACCCATGGCAAGAAACCTTGTGGTTGGCATGTAGTCCAAAGTTCAGTGTAGGAGAAACCAGCATTCACCCTGAGGCCCCGCCCATTCTTGAGTGCGACGAGGGCATAAACACGCATTGTGACCCTCAGCGTGAGTCCTGTCCTCTAGTACGTCCTCTCAGTGGCTGGACCATTAGATGTCATAATGGGCTTGACATGTCGCTAGGCCCCAATTTTTAACCAGATTTCTGGTTGACAAGTCGCCCCTCCCCAGGACTCTACCTTGGAATCCCTCATTTGTTGGGACACCTGAGGTTGAAAAACAAAACAAAACAAATCAACAACAACAGAGCAACGGAATTCTTCCATCCCACAGAATGACCCCAAACTCGTTGGACGGGGGCAAACCCCCAGAGAGTAAGACTCGTCCATTTCCCATGAAGTCACCCGGAAATTTCACGACCATGAGTGACACGATATCCAGAGACAAAAACTTGAGCAAGAGCCTCACACTCGCCCTTTTTACATATCCCGAAGGGTTCTCCTCATGGTCTGTTGATCAGTCCTGCCATACATATGACACGAAACATAAGCCGAGTTTGTGTTTTCAGACAACTGTCCAAACAGCCCTGTCCTACACACCCTAAAGGCTCAGGCCCCTGGAGCCAAACATGACGACTGTTCTTGACCTCTCCCAGGGAATTGTATGTCCCCATTCCAATAGCCACAACCCTACTAATAGGATAAACCTCCAAAGTCCCTGAGGCCATCCCAATATTTGTGGATTCCCAGGACAAACAGGGGCAATCTGAGCCCATCTGAGCACCTCCTCTCACTCAGACCCGAAGAATGATATCCCCAGAAGTATAAAGGAAAGAACAGGCCCATAGGCACCTATCGGATCCATTGCTTTGGTTTCCAGGCATCGCTCCTCATAGGCCTGGATTTCAATAACAGCATATGGCTGTTTCTTGACTCACCCATCAGAACAAATCTCATCTACACATGGGAAACTTGCACAATGGAGCTGTGTGAAAGCCTCTCTTTAGGAGAACACTTCAGGGCCGCAGGGCCACCGATTCATTCCAAGGTCTCCATAGACAAAAAATCATATTAGGACACATCCACGGGAGAGTCCATTTCAAACTCAGCCTCCTCGGTTGCTCCCCGAGATCCGCAGATCTAACCTGTCTTGTTGCTTGGAGACAATTGGAATGTGAGGTGTGCTACCAAGCCATCCATCCTAAGAACCCTGCTCAGAATCGTTGTCCTGGAGCCAACCAACAGGACCCAATTGTCCTGCAGAATTTCTTTGCAGTTGGGAGCTTCTCACAACTCCCATCGTGGGAAAACCCCCATGGCCTCGTGATCCACCCCCCTTCGAGAAGGGGCCATCAGGGACAGAATGTCCAACCTGAGCGATCGGCTGATCCTCGCCCTGACTTCAGATGCACGAGATCTCGATTCAGGTCTGTAGATTGTGCCTGCCATATCCTCACCCAGAAACCTAGGCCTAGCTTGGGTTCTCAGACTTCCGTCCTCAGTGTACTGGCCCACAAGCCCTCCAGTTTGGCAATCCAGAACTACAATGCAGCACTCTGCCTGCCTTCCAGAAGAAAAAACATTGCCCTCTGGGGCTACCCAGGAAGACCAAATGAGGATCAACTTGCACAGTATTCCGCTGTACCCGAAATATATAGGCTGACTTGGGCACTAATGCCCTTTCTGACACAGCTTGATCCTGGACCTCCTGGCCCCACCCAGACACCTGCCTCACACTGAATTCATCAGACCCGTCATGGCCTTAGGTCGTCATCTCTTGTCAACCTCGGTTTTCAGGCTTCAGAACCTAGACCTTACCTCCAATCACGGCTCGGGTTTGAAAATGATGCAGAAATCAGAACTCATTCCCCATGGCAAGAAACCTTGTGGTTGGCATGTTGTCCAAGGTTCAGTGTACTTGAAACCAGTCTGGATATGAGGCCCCGCCCATGCTTGCGGGCCACATTGGTCACAAACACACATTGTGACCCTCAGCCTGAGCCCAGTCCTCATGTAAGGCCTCTCAGTGGCGGGATGGAGAGATTGCATATTGGGCTTGCCATGCCCCTAGGCCCCAATTTTTAACCATAGTTCGGGTTGTCCCTTCACTCTTCCCCAGGGCTCTGCTTTGGAATTCCTCTTTTGGTGGGACACCTGTGGTAACAAACCTGAAAGGAGTCCGCCCATCCCACAGATTGACGGAAAACAATTGGGATCTGGCCAAGTCCACAGAGAACAAGATTCGTCCATAGCCCATGAGGCATCCCCAAAATTCCACGGCCCATCGCTGATACAAAATCAAGAGACCAAAGCCTGAGCATGCGCATCAGACTCGCTCATTCTTCATATCCTGAAGAGTTCTTCAGATAAGTACCTACACGGCATTCGAATGCATCCAAAATATATAGTCTAACCTGGGCACTAATGCACTGTGTGACAAACTGAGCCCGGTATTCGTGAACAACACCCAGACAGCTGACCGCACACTGAGCACATCAGACCCGCCATGGCCTTGGGTCATCATCTCTTCCCTACCTCAGTTTTCAGGCTTCAGAACCTAGACCTTATCTCCAATCACTGCCCAGGGTTGACTGTGATGCAGAAATCAGAACTCTTCCTTACCCATGGCAAGAAACCTTGTGGTTGGCATGTTGTCCAACGTTCAGTGTAGGGGAAACTAGCATTCACCCTGAGGCCCCGTCCATTCATGAGTGCGACGAGGGCATAAACACGCATTGTGACCCTCAGCGTGAGTCCTGTCCTCTAGTACGTCCTCTCAGGGGCTGGACCATTAGATGTCATAATGGGCTTGACATGTCCCTAGGACCCAATTTTTTAACCAGATTTCTGGTTGTCCAGTCGCCCCCGTCCCCGCGCTCTACTCGAGAATCCCTCATTTGGTGGGACACCTGAGTTTGAGAAACAAAACAAAACAAATTAACAACAACAGATCAACGACTTCTTCCATCCCATTGAAAGAACCCAAACTCTTTGGACTGGGCCAAACCCCCAGAGAGTAAGACTCGTCCATTTCCCATGAAGTCACCCGGAAATTTCACGATCATGAGTGACAGGATATCCAGAGAGTAAAACTTGAGGAAGAGCCTCACACTCGCCCTTTTTTCATATCCCTAGAGTTCTCCTCATGGTCTGTAGATCAGTCCTGCCATACCTAGGACCCGAAACATAAGCCGAGTTTGTGTTTCAGACAACGGTCCACACAGCCCTGTCCTACGCACCCTACAGGCTCAGACCCCTGGAGCCAAACATGACGACTGTGCTTGACCTCTCCAAGGGAATTGTATCTGCCCATTCCAATGGCCACAAACCTACTAAAAGGATAAACCTCCAAAGTCCCTGAGGCCCATCCCAATATTTGTGGCTTCCCAGGACAAACAGGGGCAATCTGTGCCCATCTGTGCACCTCCTGTCACTCAGACCCGAAGACTGATGCACTGTCTGAAGGGCCCATCAGGGACAGAATGTCCAACCTGAGCGATCGGCTGATCCTCGACCTGACTTCAGATGCATGAGATCTCAATTCAGGTCTGTAGATTGTGCCTGCCATGTCCTCACCCAGAAACCTAGGCCTAACTTGGGATCTCAGACTTCCGTCCTCAGACTACTGGCCCACATGCCCTCCAGTTTGGCAATCCAGAACTACAATGCAGCACTCTGCCTGCCCTCCAGAAGAAAAACATTGCCCTCTGGGGCTACCCAGGAACACCAAATGAGGATCAACAGGGCACGCAATTCGGCTGTACCCTAAATATATAGGCTGACCTGGGCACTAATGCCCTTTCTGACACAGCTTGATCCTGGACCTCCTGTCCCCACCCAGAGAGCTGGCCGCACACTGAGCACATCGGACCCGCCATGGTCTTAGGTCGTCATCTCTTCTCAACCTTGGTTTTCAGGCTTCAGAACCTAGACCTTATCTCCAATCACGGCCCGTGTTTGAAAAGGATGCAGAAATCAGAACTCTTTCCCCATGGCAAGAAACCTTGTTTTTGGCATGTTGTACAAGGTTCACTGTATTTGAAACTAGTGTGGCTCATGAGGCCCCGCCCATGCTTGTGGGCCACATTGGTCACAAACACACATTGTGAACCTCTGCCTGAGCCCAGTCCTCAGGTAAGGCCTCTCAGTGGCTGGATGGAGAGTCAGCATATTGGGCTTGCCATGCCCCTAGGCCCCAATTTTTAACCATAGTTCGGGTTGTCCCTTCACTCTTCCCCAGGACTCTGCTTTGGAATTCCTCTTTTGTGGGACACCTGAGGTAACAAACCTGAAAGGAGTCCTCCCATCCCACAGATTGACGGAAAACAATTGGGATCGGGCCAAGTCCACCGAGACCAAGATTCGTCCTTGGCCCATGACGCCTCCCCAACATTCCACGATCATCGCTGATACAAAATCCAGAGACAAAAGCCTGAGCACGCGCCTCAGACTCGCTCATTCTTCATATCCTGAAGAGTTCTTCAGATAAGAACCTACACGACACTCGAATGCACCCAAAATATATAGTCTAACTTGGGCACTAATGCACTGTCTGACAACCTGAGCCCGGACCTCGTGACCAACACCCAGACAGCTGACCGCACACGGAACACATCAGACTAGCCATGGCTTAGGTCATCATCTCTTCCCTACCTCAGTTTTCAGCCTTCAGAACCTAGACCTTATCTCCAATCACTGCCCAGGGTTGACTGTGATGCAGAAATCAGAACTCTTCCTTACCCATGGCAAGAAACCTTGTGGTTGGCATGTAGTCCAAAGTTCAGTGTAGGAGAAACCAGCATTCACCCTGAGGCCCCGCCCATTCTTGAGTGCGACGAGGGCATAAACACGCATTGTGACCCTCAGCGTGAGTCCTGTCCTCTAGTACGTCCTCTCAGTGGCTGGACCATTAGATGTCATAATGGGCTTGACATGTCGCTAGGCCCCAATTTTTAACCAGATTTCTGGTTGACAAGTCGCCCCTCCCCAGGACTCTACCTTGGAATCCCTCATTTGTTGGGGACACCTGAGGTTGAAAAACAAAACAAAAAAAATCAACAACAACAGAGCAACGGAATTCTTCCATCCCACAGAATGACCCCAAACTCGTTGGACGGGGGCAAACCCCCAGAGAGTAAGACTCGTCCATTTCCCATGAAGTCACCCGGAAATTTCACGACCATGAGTGACACGATATCCAGAGACAAAAACTTGAGCAAGAGCCTCACACTCGCCCTTTTTACATATCCCGAAGGGTTCTCCTCATGGTCTGTTGATCAGTCCTGCCATACATATGACACGAAACATAAGCCGAGTTTGTGTTTTCAGACAACTGTCCAAACAGCCCTGTCCTACACACCCTAAAGGCTCAGGCCCCTGGAGCCAAACATGACGACTGTTCTTGACCTCTCCCAGGGAATTGTATGTCCCCATTCCAATAGCCACAACCCTACTAATAGGATAAACCTCCAAAGTCCCTGAGGCCATCCCAATATTTGTGGATTCCCAGGACAAACAGGGGCAATCTGAGCCCATCTGAGCACCTCCTCTCACTCAGACCCGAAGAATGATATCCCCAGAAGTATAAAGGAAAGAACAGGCCCATAGGCACCTATCGGATCCATTGCTTTGGTTTCCAGGCATCGCTCCTCAGAGGCCTGGATTTCAATAACAGCATATGGCTGTTTCTTGACTCACCCATCAGAACAAATCTCATCTACACATGGGAAAACTTGCACAATGGAGCTGTGTGAAAGCCTCTCTTTAGGAGAACACTTCAGGGCCGCAGGGCCACCGATTCATTCCAAGGTCTCCATAGACAAAAAATCATATTAGGACACATCCACGGGAGAGTCCATTTCAACTCAGCCTCCTCGGTTGCTCCCCGAGATCCGCAGATCTAACCTGTCTTGTTGCTTGGAGACAATTGGAATGTGAGGTGTGCTACCAAGCCATCCATCCTAAGAACCCTGCTCAGAATCGTTGTCCTGGAGCCAACCAACAGGACTCAATTGTCCTGCAGAATTTCTTTGCAGTTGGGAGCTTCTCACAACTCCCATCGTGGGAAAACCCCCATGGCCTCGTGATCCACCCCCCCTTCAAGAAGGGGCCATCAGGGACAGAATGTCCAACCTGAGCGATCGGCTGATCCTCGCCCTGACTTCAGATGCACGAGATCTCGATTCAGGTCTGTAGATTGTGCCTGCCATATCCTCACCCAGAAACCTAGGCCTAGCTTGGGTTCTCAGACTTCCGTCCTCAGTGTACTGGCCCACAAGCCCTCCAGTTTGGCAATCCAGAACTACAATGCAGCACTCTGCCTGCCTTCCAGAAGAAAAAAAACATTGCCCTCTGGGGCTACCCAGGAAGACCAAATGAGGATCAACTTGCACAGTATTCCGCTGTACCCGAAATATATAGGCTGACTTGGGCACTAATGCCCTTTCTGACACAGCTTGATCCTGGACCTCCTGGCCCCACCCAGACACCTGCCTCACACTGAATTCATCGGACCCGTCATGGCCTTAGGTCGTCATCTCTTGTCAACCTCGGTTTTCAGGCTTCAGAACCTAGACCTTACCTCCAATCACGGCCCGGGTTTGAAAATGATGCAGAAATCAGAACTCATTCCCCATGGCAAGAAACCTTGTGGTTGGCATGTTGTCCAAGGTTCAGTGTACTTGAAACCAGTCTGGATATGAGGCCCCCGCCCATGCTTGCGGGCCACATTGGTCACAAACACACATTGTGACCCTCAGCCTGAGCCCAGTCCTCATGTAAGGCCTCTCAGTGGCGGGATGGAGAGATTGCATATTGGGCTTGCCATGCCCCTAGGCCCCAATTTTTTAACCATAGTTCGGGTTGTCCCTTCACTCTTCCCCAGGGCTCTGCTTTGGAATTCCTCTTTTGGTGGGACACCTGTGGTAACAAACCTGAAAGGAGTCCGACCATCCCACAGATTGACGGAAAACAATTGGGATCTGGCCAAGTCCACAGAGAACAAGATTCGTCCATAGCCCATGAGGCATCCCCAAAATTCCACGGCCATCGCTGATACAAAATCAAGAGACCAAAGCCTGAGCATGCGCATCAGACTCGCTCATTCTTCATATCCTGAAGAGTTCTTCAGATAAGTACCTACACGGCATTCGAATGCATCCAAAATATATAGTCTAACCTGGGCACTAATGCACTGTGTGACAAACTGAGCCCGGTATTCGTGAACAACACCCAGACAGCTGACCGCACACTGAGCACATCAGACCCGCCATGGCCTTGGGTCATCATCTCTTCCCTACCTCAGTTTTCAGGCTTCAGAACCTAGACCTTATCTCCAATCACTGCCCAGGGTTGACTGTGATGCAGAAATCAGAACTCTTCCTTACCCATGGCAAGAAAACCTTGTGGTTGGCATGTTGTCCAACGTTCAGTGTAGGGGAAACTAGCATTCACCCTGAGGCCCCGTCCATTCATGAGTGCGACGAGGGCATAAACACGCATTGTGACCCTCAGCGTGAGTCCTGTCCTCTAGTACGTCCTCTCAGGGGCTGGACCATTAGATGTCATAATGGGCTTGACATGTCCCTAGGACCCAATTTTTAACCAGATTTCTGGTTGTCCAGTCGCCCGTCCCCGCGCTCTACTCGAGAATCCCTCATTTGGTGGGACACCTGAGTTTGAGAAACAAAACAAAACAAATTAACAACAACAGATCAACGACTTCTTCCATCCCATTGAATGAACCCAAACTCTTTGGACTGGGCCAAACCCCCAGAGAGTAAGACTCGTCCATTTCCCATGAAGTCACCCGGAAATTTCACGATCATGAGTGACAGGATATCCAGAGAGAAAAACTTGAGGAAGAGCCTCACACTCGCCCTTTTTTCATATCCCTAGAGTTCTCCTCATGGTCTGTAGATCAGTCCTGCCATACCTAGGACCCGAAACATAAGCCGAGTTTGTGTTTTCAGACAACGGTCCACACAGCCCTGTCCTACGCACCCTACAGGCTCAGACCCCTGGAGCCAAACATGACGACTGTGCTTGACCTCTCCAAGGGAATTGTATCTGCCCATTCCAATGGCCACAACCCTACTAAAAGGATAAACCTCCAAAGTCCCTGAGGCCATCCCAATATTTGTGGCTTCCCAGGACAAACAGGGGCAATCTGTGCCCATCTGTGCACCTCCTGTCACTCAGACCCGAAGACTGATGCACTGTCTGAAGGGCCCATCAGGGACAGAATGTCCAACCTGAGCGATCGGCTGATCCTCGACCTGACTTCAGATGCATGAGATCTCAATTCAGGTCTGTAGATTGTGCCTGCCATGTCCTCACCCAGAAACCTAGGCCTAACTTGGGATCTCAGACTTCCGTCCTCAGACTACTGGCCCACATGCCCTCCAGTTTGGCAATCCAGAACTACAATGCAGCACTCTGCCTGCCCTCCAGAAGAAAAACATTGCCCTCTGGGGCTACCCAGGAACACCAAATGAGGATCAACAGGGCACGCAATTCGGCTGTACCCTAAATATATAGGCTGACCTGGGCACTAATGCCCTTTCTGACACAGCTTGATCCTGGACCTCCTGTCCCCACCCAGAGAGCTGGCCGCACACTGAGCACATCGGACCCGCCATGGTCTTAGGTCGTCATCTCTTCTCAACCTTGGTTTTCAGGCTTCAGAACCTAGACCTTATCTCCAATCACGGCCCGTGTTTGAAAAGGATGCAGAAATCAGAACTCTTCCCCATGGCAAGAAACCTTGTTTTTGGCATGTTGTACAAGGTTCACTGTATTTGAAACTAGTGTGGCTCATGAGGTCCCGCCCATGCTTGTGGGCCACATTGGTCACAAACACACATTGTGAACCTCTGCCTGAGCCCAGTCCTCAGGTAAGGCCTCTCAGTGGCTGGATGGAGAGTCAGCATATTGGGCTTGCCATGCCCCTAGGCCCCAATTTTTAACCATAGTTCGGGTTGTCCCTTCACTCTTCCCCAGGACTCTGCTTTGGAATTCCTCTTTTGTGGGACACCTGAGGTAACAAACCTGAAAGGAGTCCTCCCATCCCACAGATTGACGGAAAACAATTGGGATCGGGCCAAGTCCACAGAGACCAAGATTCGTCCTTGGCCCATGACGCCTCCCCAACATTCCACGATCATCGCTGATACAAAATCCAGAGACAAAAGCCTGAGCACGCGCCTCAGACTCGCTCATTCTTCATATCCTGAAGAGTTCTTCAGATAAGAACCTACACGACACTCGAATGCACCCAAAATATATAGTCTAACTTGGGCACTAATGCACTGTCTGACAACCTGAGCCCGGACCTCGTGACCAACACCCAGACAGCTGACCGCACACGGAACACATCAGACTAGCCATGGCTTAGGTCATCATCTCTTCCCTACCTCAGTTTTCAGCCTTCAGAACCTAGACCTTATCTCCAATCACTGCCCAGGGTTGACTGTGATGCAGAAATCAGAACTCTTCCTTACCCATGGCAAGAAACCTTGTGGTTGGCATGTAGTCCAAAGTTCAGTGTAGGAGAAAACCAGCATTCACCCTGAGGCCCCGCCCATTCTTGAGTGCGACGAGGGCATAAACACGCATTGTGACCCTCAGCGTGAGTCCTGTCCTCTAGTACGTCCTCTCAGTGGCTGGACCATTAGATGTCATAATGGGCTTGACATGTCGCTAGGCCCCAATTTTTAACCAGATTTCTGGTTGACAAGTCGCCCCTCCCCAGGACTCTACCTTGGAATCCCTCATTTGTTGGGACACCTGAGGTTGAAAAACAAAACAAAACAAATCAACAACAACAGAGCAACGGAATTCTTCCATCCCACAGAATGACCCCAAACTCTTTGGACGGGGGCAAACCCCCAGAGAGTAAGACTCGTCCATTTCCCATGAAGTCACCCGGAAATTTCACGACCATGAGTGACACGATATCCAGAGACAAAAACTTGAGCAAGAGCCTCACACTCGCCCTTTTTACATATCCCAAAGGGTTCTCCTCATGGTCTGTTGATCAGTCCTGCCATACATATGACACGAAACATAAGCCGAGTTTGTGTTTTCAGACAACTGTCCAAACAGCCCTGTCCTACACACCCTAAAGGCTCAGGCCCCTGGAGCCAAACATGACGACTGTTCTTGACCTCTCCCAGAGAATTGTATGTGCCCATTCCAATAGCCACAACCCTACTAATAGGATAAACCTCCAAAGTCCCTGAGGCCATCCCAATATTTGTGGATTCCCAGGACAAACAGGGGCAATCTGAGCCCATCTGAGCACCTCCTCTCACTCAGACCCGAAGAATGATATCCCCAGAAGTATAAAGGAAAGAACAGGCCCATAGGCACCTATCGGATCCATTGCTTTGGTTTCCAGGCATCGCTCCTCAGAGGCCTGGATTTCAATAACAGCATATGGCTGTTTCTTGACTCACCCATCAGAACAAATCTCATCTACACATGGGAAACTTGCACAATGGAGCGGGGAGAAAGCCTCTCTTTAGGAGAACCCTTCAGGGCCGCAGGGCCACCGATTCATTCCAAGGTCTCCATAGACAAAAAATCATATTAGGACACATCCACGGGAGAGTCCATTTCAACTCAGCCTCCTCGGTTGCTCCCCGAGATCCGCAGATCTAACCTGTCTTGTTGCTTGGAGACAATTGGAATGTGAGGTGTGCTACCAAGCCATCCATCCTAAGAACCCTGCTCAGAATCGTTGTCCTGGAGCCAACCAACAGGACTCAATTGTCCTGCAGAATTTCTTTGCAGTTGGGAGCTTCTCACAACTCCCATCGTGGGAAAACCCCCATGGCCTCGTGATCCACCCCCCCTTGAAGAAGGGGCCATCAGGGACAGAATGTCCAACCTGAGCGATCGGCTGATCCTCGCCCTGACTTCAGATGCACGAGATCTCGATTCAGGTCTGTAGATTGTGCCTGCCATATCCTCACCCAGAAACCTAGGCCTAGCTTGGGTTCTCAGACTTCCGTCCTCAGTGTACTGGCCCACAAGCCCTCCAGTTTGGCAATCCAGAACTACAATGCAGCACTCTGCCTGCCTTCCAGAAGAAAAACATTGCCCTCTGGGGCTACCCAGGAAGACCAAATGAGGATCAACTTGCACAGTATTCCGCTGTACCCGAAATATATAGGCTGACTTGGCACTAATGCCCTTTCTGACACAGCTTGATCCTGGACCTCCTGGCCCCACCCAGACACCTGCCTCACACTGAATTCATCGGACCCGTCATGGCCTTAGGTCGTCATCTCTTGTCAACCTCGGTTTTCAGGCTTCAGAACCTAGACCTTACCTCCAATCACGGCCCGGGTTTGAAAATGATGCAGAAATCAGAACTCATTCCCCATGGCAAGAAACCTTGTGGTTGGCATGTTGTCCAAGGTTCAGTGTACTTGAAACCAGTCTAGATATGAGGCCCCGCCCATGCTTGCGGGCCACATTGGTCACAAACACACATTGTGACCCTCAGCCTGAGCCCAGTCCTCATGTAAGGCCTCTCAGTGGCGGGATGGAGAGATTGCATATTGGGCTTGCCATGCCCCTAGGCCCCAATTTTTAACCATAGTTCGGGTTGTCCCTTCACTCTTCCCCAGGGCTCTGCTTTGGAATTCCTCTTTTGGTGGGACACCTGTGGGAACAAACCTGAAAGGAGTCCGCCCATCACACAGATTGACGGAAAACAATAGGGATCTGGCCAAGTCCACAGAGAACAAGATTCGTCCATAGCCCATGAGGCATCCCCAAAATTCCACGGCCATCGCTGATACAAAATCAAGAGACCAAAGCCTGAGCATGCGCATCAGACTCGCTCATTCTTCATATCCTGAAGAGTTCTTCAGATAAGTACCTACACGGCATTCGAATGCATCCAAAATATATAGTCTAACCTGGGCACTAATGCACTGTGTGACAACCTGAGCCCGGTATTCGTGAACAACCCCCAGACAGCTGACCGCACACTGAGCACATCAGACCCGCCATGGCCTTGGGTCATCATCTCTTCCCTACCTCAGTTTTCAGGCTTCAGATCCTAGACCTTATCTCCAATCACTGCCCAGGGTTGACTGTGATGCAGAAATCAGAACTCTTCCTTACCCATGGCAAGAAACCTTGTGGTTGGCATGTTGTCCAACGTTCAGTGTAGGAGAAACTAGCATTCACCCTGAGGCCCCGTCCATTCATGAGTGCGACGAGGGCATAAACACGCATTGTGACCCTCAGCGTGAGTCCTGTCCTCTAGTACGTCCTCTCAGGGGCTGGACCATTAGATGTCATAATGGGCTTGACATGTCCCTAGGACCCAATTTTTAACCAGATTTCTGGTTGTCCAGTCGCCCGTCCCCGCGCTCTACTCGAGAATCCCTCATTTGGTGGGACACCTGAGGTTGAGAAACAAAACAAAACAAATTAACAACAACAGATCAACGACTTCTTCCATCCCATTGAATGAACCCAAACTCTTTGGACTGGGCCAAACCCCCAGAGAGTAAGACTCGTCCATTTCCCATGAAGTCACCCGGAAATTTCACGATCATGAGTGACAGGATATCCAGAGAGAAAAAAAAAACTTGAGGAAGAGCCTCACACTCGCCCTTTTTTCATATCCCTAGAGTTCTCCTCATGGTCTGTAGATCAGTCCTGCCATACCTAGGACCCGAAACATAAGCCGAGTTTGTGTTTTCAGACAACGGTCCACACAGCCCTGTCCTACGCACCCTACAGGCTCAGACCCCTGGAGCCAAACATGACGACTGTGCTTGACCTCTCCAAGGGAATTGTATCTGCCCATTCCAATGGCCACAACCCTACTAAAAGGATAAACCTCCAAAGTCCCTGAGGCCATCCCAATATTTGTGGCTTCCCAGGACAAACAGGGGCAATCTGTGCCCATCTGTGCACCTCCTGTCACTCAGACCCGAAGACTGATGCACTGTCTGAAGGGCCCATCAGGGACAGAATGTCCAACCTGAGCGATCATCTGATCCTCGACCTGACTTCAGATGCATGAGATCTCAATTCAGGTCTGTAGATTGTGCCTGCCATGTCCTCACCCAGAAACCTAGGCCTAACTTGGGATCTCAGACTTCCGTCCTCAGACTACTGGCCCACATGCCCTCCAGTTTGGCAATCCAGAACTACAATGTAGCACTCTGCCTGCCCTCCAGAAGAAAAACATTGCCCTCTGGGGCTACCCAGGAACACCAAATGAGGATCAACAGGGCACGCAATTTGGCTGTACCCTAAATATATAGGCTGACCTGGGCACTAATGCCCTTTCTGACACAGCTTGATCCTGGACCTCCTGTCCCCACCCAGAGAGCTGGCCGCACACTGAGCACATCGGACCCGCCATGGTCTTAGGTCGTCATCTCTTCTCAACCTTGGTTTTCAGGCTTCAGAACCTAGACCTTATCTCCAATCACGGCCCAGGTTTGAAAATGATGCAGAAATCAGATCGCTTTCCCCATGGCAAGAAACCTTGTGGTTGGCATGTTGTCCAAGGTTCAGTGTAGTGGAAACCAGGGTGGCCGATGAGGCCCCGACCATGCTTGCGGGCCACATTGTTCACAAACACACATTGTGACACCTCAGCCTGAGCCCAGTCCTCAGGTAAGGCCTCTCAGTGGCTGGAAGGTGAGACAGCATATTGGGCTTGCCATGCCCCTAGCCCCAATTTTTAACCATAGTTCGCTTTGTCCCTTCACTCTTCCCCAGGGCTCTGCTTTGGAATTCCTCTTTTGGTGGGACACCTGATGTAACAAACCTGAAAGGATTCCTCCCATCCCACAGATTGACGAAAAACAATTGGGATCGGGCCAAATCCACCGAGAGAAAGATTCGTCCATGGCCCATGAGGCCTCACCAACATTTCACGGCCATCGGTGATAAAAAATCCAGAGACAAAAGGCTGAAAACGCGCCTCAGACTCGCTCATTCTTCATATCCTGAAGAGTTCGTCAGATAAGAACCTACACGGCAGTCGAAAGCACCCAAAATATATAGTCTAACCTGGGCACTAATGCACTGTCTGACAACCTGAGCCCGGACCTCGTGACCAAGACCCAGACAGCTGACCGCACACTGAGCTCATCACACGCGCTATCACCTTAGATCATCATCTCTACCCTACCTCAGTTTTCAGGCTTCAGAACCTAGAACATATCTCCAATCAATGCCCAGGGGTGACTGTCATGCAGAAATCAGAACTCTTTCCTACCCATGGGAAGAAATCTTGTGGTTGGCATGTGGTCAAACGTTCAGTGAAGGAGAAACCAGCATTCACCCTGAGGCCCCGCCCATTCTTGAGTGCGAGGAGGGCATAAACACGCTTAGGGCTTGCCATGCCCCTACGCCCCAATTTTTAACCATAGTTCGGGTGTCCCTTCAGTCTTCCCCAGTGCTCTGCTTTAGAATTCCTCTTTTGGTGGGACACGTGAGGTAACATACCTGAATGGAGTCCTCCCATCCCACAGATTGACGAAAAACAATTGGGATCGGGCCAAATCCACAGAGAACAAGATTCGTCCATGGCCCTTGATGCCTCCCCAATATTCCACGGCCATCGCGGATACAAAATCCAGAGACAAAAGCCTGAGCACGCACCTCAGACTCGCTTATTCTTCATATCCTGAAGAGTTCTTCAGATTAGAACCTACACGGCACTCGAAGGCACCCAAATATAGAGTCTAAACTGGGTTCTATTGCACTGTCTGAAAACCTGAGCCCGGACCTCGTGACCAACACCCAGACAGCTGCCCGCACACTGAACACATCAGACACGCCATGGCCTTAGGTCATCATCTCTTCCCTACCTCAGTTTTCATGCTTCAGAACCTAGACCTTATCTCCAATCACTGCCCGGGTTTGAAAATGATGCAGAAATCAGAACTCTTTCCCCATTGATAGAAACCTTGTGGTTGGCATGTTGTCCAACTTTCAGTGTCGTTGAAACCAGTGTGGCCCATGAGGCCCCGCCCATGCTTGCGGGCCATATTGGTCACAAACACACATTGTGACCCTCAGCCTGAGCCGAGTCCTCAGGTAAGGCCTCTCACTGGCTGGATGGAGCGACAGCATATTGGGCTTGCCATGCCCCTAGGCCCCAATTTTTAACCATAGTTCGGGTTGTCCCATCACTCTTCCCCAGGGCTCTGCTTTGGAATTCCTCTTTTGGTGGGACACCTGAGGTAACAAACCTGAAAGGAGTCCTCCCATCCCACAGATTGACGAAAAACAATTGGTTCGGGCCAAATCCATAGAGAGCAAGATTCGTCCATGGCCCATGAGGCCTCTCCAACATTCCACGGCCATCGCGGATACAAAATCCAGACACAAAAGCCGGAGCACGCGCCTCAGACTCGCTCATTCTTCATATCCTGAAGATTTCTTCAGATCAGAAACTACACGGCACTCGAAGGCACCCAAAATATATAGTCTAACCTGGGCACTAATGCACTGTCTGACAACCTGAGCCCGGACCTCGTGACCAACACCCAGACAGCTGACCGCACACTGAGCACATCAGACACGCCATGGCCTTAGGTCATCATCTCTTCCCTACCTCAGTTTTCAGGCTTCAGATCCTAGACCTTATCTCCAATCACTGCCCAGGGGTGACTGTAATGCAGAAATCAGAACTCTTCCTTACCCATGTCAAGAAACCTTGTGGTTGGCATGTTGTCCAACGTTCAGTGTAGGAGAAACCAGCATTCACCCTGAGGCCCCGCCCATTCTTGAGTGCGACGAGGGCATAAACACGCATTGTGACCCTCAGCGTGAGTCCTGTCCTCTAGTATGTCCTCTCAGTGGCTGAACCATTAGATGTCATAATAGGCTTGACATGTCCCTAGGCCCCAATTTTTAACCAGATTTCTGGTTGTCCAGTCGCCCCTCCCCAGGGCTCTACTCTAGAATCCCTCATTTGGTGGTGCACCAGAGGTTGAAAAACAAAACAAAACAAATCAACAACAACAGAACAACGGACTTCTTACATCCCACAGAATGACCCCAAACTCTTTGGACGGGACCAAACCCCCAGAGAGTAAGACTCGTCCATTTCCCATGAAGTCACCCGGAAATTTCACGACCATGAGTGACACGATATCCAGAGACAAAAACTTGAGCAAGAGCCTCACCCTCGCCCTTTTTTCATATCCTGATGAGTTCTCCTCATAATCTGTAGATCAGTCCTGCCATACCTATGACCCAAAACATAAGCCGAGTTTGTGTTTTCAGACAACTCTCCAAACAGCCTTGGCCTACACACCCTACAGGTTCAGGCCCCTGGAGCCAAACATTAAGACTGGGCTTGCCCTCTCCGAGGGAATTGTATGTGCCCATTCCAATGGCCACAACCCTTCTAATGGGATAAACCTTCAAAATCCCTGAGGCTATCCCAATATTTGTGGCTTCCATGGACAAACAGGGGCAATATGGGCCCTTCTGAGCACCTACCGGCACTCAGACCCGTAGACTGATGTCCCCAGAGTAAAAAGGAACGATCAGGCCCATAGGCACCTATCGGATCTATTGCTTTGGTTTCCAGGCATCTCTCCTTAGAGGTCCTTAGTACCCTTAGAACCCTGCCCTTGCGTCGTTCCTTATGGGACATCCTTGAGCCATCCAACAGGTGTCGACTGTCCCACAGGAATCCTTGTTCATGGACCACCTCAAAACTCATATCATGGAAAGCTTCCAAGGTCACATGATGCCCCCAATCTTCATGAAGACGGATCATGGAAAGAAACTCCAACCTGAGCCAACGGCTGATCTCGCCTTGACTTCAGATGCACGAGGTCTTGATTAAGCTCTTCAGAGTGCACCTGCTGTGCCCTCACCCCAAAGCTTAAGCATAGCTAGTGTTCTCAGACTTCCGTCCTCACTCTCCGGGACCACACGCCCTCCATTTTGGGATTTCCGATGACACAGTGCTGCACTCTGCCTGCCCTCTAGAAGAAAGACGTTGCCCTATGGGTCTACCCAGAAACCTCAAATGAGTATAAACCTACATGCCACTCAACTGTACACCAATTATATAGTCTACCCTGTGCACTAATGCCCTGTCTGACACAACCTGAAGCCTGAATTCCCAACCGACACCCAGACAGCTTGCCGTACACTGACAACATCTGAACCGCCATGGCCTTATGTTGCCATCTCTTTCCAACCTGGTTTTCAGGCTACAGAAACCTAGACCTTATCTCTACTCATTTCCCATGGCTGAACGTGATGCAGAAATCAGAACTCCTCCTTCCCTCTCACCAGAATCTTGTGGTTGGCATCTTATCCAAAGTTCACTGTAGGACCCCTGTAGGACCTACAGGAGTAGTAGTAGAGCCCCTGAGGGTAGTGTAGGGTCCCTGAGGCCCTGCCCATGCTTAAGAGCTGCGGTGGGCACAAACACACATTGGGACCCTCAGTTTGAGCCCTGTTCTCAAGTAAAGCCTCTCAGTGTCTGGACCATGAGCCCGCATATGATGCCTGCCATGCCCCAAGTCACCCAATCTTAACCAGAGGTAGAGACATCTAGTCACCCCTACTCAGGGCTCTGCTCAGGAATCCCTCTTTGGTGGGACATTTGAACTAAGTAAACACAGAAAGGATTCCTCCCACCCACAGAATGACCCCAATCACTTGGGATCAGGCCATCCCCAGAGAGAAAGAATCGTCCATGGCCCATGAGGCGAGCCCGACATTCCACGGCCACTATTGTCACAAAATCCAGAGACATAAGCCTCACCCTTAGGTCATAGCACAAAAAATTATCCTCATAGTCTGTAGATCGGGCCTGCCATACCTACGTCCCCAAACCTAAGCCGAAATTGTGTTTTCAGACTTCTATCCTGACATCCCTGTCCCACACACCCTCCAGGCTGAGGCCCCTGGAGCCACACTTCAGGACTGTGCCTGCCCTCTCCAAGGAAATTCTTCCCATTCCATTGGCCACAACCCTACAGATTAGGAGAAACCTCCAAAGTCCCAGAGGCCATTCCAATAGTGTAGGCCGCCCAGTACAAAGAGGGGTGATCTGTCACAAGCTGAGCAACGACCTCAACTCACCCGTAGACAGATATCCCAAGAGAAGTGTATTAAACTGGACAGGCCCCTAGAACGTAATTGGTTCCATTGCTTTTGTATCTTAGCATCTCTCCTCAGAGGCCTGTTTTCCAATACCAGCATATGGGGGATTCCAGAGATACCAATCAGAACAAATCTTGTCTCCACATGGGAAACTTATCCTTTAGAGCTCTGTAAAAAACCTCCAGTTAGGAGAAACCTTCACGTAACCTGAGCCACCGCCCTATTCCAAGGTCTCCATGGACACAAACCCGCATTATGACCATTCGGCAGGAGAGTACATTTCAACTCAGCCCCGTTGATTACTCCCCCAGAGCCAGAGTATCAAATCTGCCTTGTTGCTAGGAGACAACTGGAATGCAAAGCAGACTCTCTAGGCATCCATCGTTGGAATCCTGCTCTGGTGCCGTTCCATATGGGATGTCCTGGGAGCCTTCCAACAGGTCTTGACTGTCCTGCAGAAGGAATCCTTGCAGATTGGAGAATCTCCCAACTCCTATCGTGGGAAAACCTACATGGCCTCATGAGGTGCTCCCCTTTATAAAGGGGCCAACATGGACAGAAACTCCAACCTGAGCCAACTTCTGATCCATTGCTTTGGTTTCTATGTATCTCTCCTCAGAGGCCTGGTTTCCAATATCAGAATATGGGGGTTTCCTAAGGAAACAATCAGAACAGATCTCATCTCCACATGTGAAACTTGCTCTTTGGTGCTGTGTCAATACCTCAGGTTAGGAGGATCCTTCAGGGCGCTGGCACCATGGCCCAATTCCAAGGTCTCCAAGGACACAAACTTACATTATGATCCGTCCTCAGGAGAGTCCATTCCAAATCACCCCCTCGGCTGCTCACCCAGAGCCAGCAGATCAAACCTGCCTTGTCACTAGGAGACAGTTGGAATGCGAGGTGGGCTGCCCAGGCATCCATCCTTAGAACCCTGCACTGGAGAATTACTTTATGGGACGTCTTGAATCCAACCAACCTGTCTTGACTGTCTCGCAGAATGAATCCTTGTGGTTTGAAGCATCACACAATCCCACTGTGAGAAAACCTCCATTTCCTCATGATGCCCCACACCTTCATAAATGGGCCATCATGGACAGAAACTCCATCCTAAGCCAAAGTCTGATCCGCGCCCTGAATTCAGAAGCACGAGATCTCGATTCAGCACTTGAGAGTGTGCCTGCTGTGCCCTCGCCCCGAAACCTAAGCCTAACTTGTGTTCTCAGACTTCCGTCTTCACAATCTTGGCCACACCCCTCCAGTTTGGCAATTCTGGAGACACAATGCAGCACTCTGCCTGCCCTCCAGAAGAAAAATGTTGCCCTATAGGGCTAACCAGAAACGCCAATGAGTAACAACCTGCATGCCACTCGACCATACCCAAATTATACAATCTAGCCTGTGCACTAAAGCCCTGTCTGACACAGCCTGAAGGCAGACATCCAGTCCAACACCCAGACAGCTGGCCTTACACTGAGCATATCAAACCCACAATGGCTTTCGGCCATCATCTCTACCCAACCTCAGTTTTCACTTTCAGAACCTAGACCTTATCTCCACTCACTGCTCAGGAGTGAACGTGATACAAGAATCAGAACTTCTCCTTCGCCATGGCAAGAAACCTTGTGGTTGGCATGTTGTCCAACGTTCATTGTAGGAGAAAGCACCATGGACTATGAGGCCCCACCTATCCCTGAGGGCTACAATTTGCACAAACACACATTGTGACCCTCAGCATGAGCCCTATCCTCATGTAAAGCCTCTTAGTGACTGGAACAACAGCCCACATATGGGGCTTGCCAAGCCCCTAGTCCCCCAATCTCAACCAGAGTTAGAGATGTCTAGTCACCCCTACTCAGGGCACTGCTCTGGAATCCCTCTTCGGTGGGACACCTGTGGTAAAAAAAAAAAAAAGAAAATACAAAAATGACTCTTCCCATCCACAGAATGATCCCAACCACTTGGGATCAGGCCAAATCACCAGAGAAAGACTTGTCCATGGCCCTTGAGGACACCCCGACGTTCCACGGCCACCGTAGGCACAAAATCCAGAGACAAAAGCCTGAGCAAACGCCACATACTCGCCCTTTGTTCATAGCCCGGAAAATTCTCACGGTCTGTAGATAGAGCCTTCATACATACATCCCCAAACCTAAGCTGAGTTTGTGTTTTCAGACTTCTGTCCCCACAGTCCTGGCCCACACACCATCCAAGCTGGGGCCCCTGGAGCCACACCTGAGGACTGTGGCTTCCTTCTCCAGTGGAATTCTGCCATTTCCATTGGCCACAACCCTATAGATTAGGAGAAACCTCCAAACTCCCCGAGGCCATCCCAATAGTGTTGGCTGCCCAGGACAAATAGGGAAGATCTTTCACAAGTTAGGAAACTACCTCCACTCAGACCCAGAGACAGATATCCCCATAGAATAAGATTGAACTGGACAGGCACTTAGGCCCTAATGAGATCCATTGCTTTTGTTTCCAGGCATCTCTCCTCAGAGGCCTGGTTACGAATACCAGCATATGGGGGATTACTGAGGCACTCATAATAAAATCTCGTCTCCACATAGGAAATGTACTCTTTGGAGCTCTATAAAAACCTCTGTTTAGGAGAATCTTTCAGGGCCCCGGATCAAGCGCCCCATTCCAAGGTCTCCATGGACTTAAACCCACATTATGATCTATCCTTGGTAGAGTCCATGTCAACTCATCCCCCTTGGTTTCTCCCCCAGGGCCTGCAGATCAAACCTGCCTTGTTGCTAGGAGACAACTAGAATGGGAGGCGGGCTGCCCAGGCATCCATCCTTAGAACCCTACTCTGGAGTCGTTCCATATGGGACATCCTAGAGCCATCCAACAGGTCTCAAGTGTCCCACAGAAGGAATCTTTGCAGTCTGGTGCATCTCACAACTCCCATTGTGGGAAAATCTTCATGGCCTCTTGAGACGCTCCACTTTATATAGGGGCCATCATGGATAGAAACTCCAACCTGAGCAAACGTCTGATATTCGCCCTGGCTTCAGGTGCATGAGATCTTGATTCAGCTCTGCAGAGTGTGCCTTCTGTGCCCTCACCCCAAAAACTAAGCCTAGCTTGTGTTCTCAGACTACCGTCCTCACACCCCTGGCCCAAAAGCCCTACAATTTGGCAATACTGGGGCCACAATGCAGCACTCTGCCTGCCCTCCAGAAGAAAAACATTTCCTTATGGAGCTACCTAGAAACCCGAATGAGGATCAACTGAACGCCACTCGACTGCACCCCAAATATACAGTCTACCCTGTCTAATGCCCTGTCTGACACAGCATGAGCCCACACCTCCAGACCTTCGCTCAACAGCTAGCCACACACTGAGCTCATTGTACCCATCAGGTCCTTAGGTCTTCATCTCTTCCCAACCTCGGTTTTCGGGTTTCAGAACCTAGACCTAAACTCCAATCACTGTCCAGGGGTGAACGTGATGCAGAAATCACAACTCTTCCTTCGCCATGGCCGGAAACCTTGTGGTTGGCATATTCTCCAACGTTCAGTGTAGGAGAATCCAGCGTGGCCCATGAGGCCCTTCCCATGCTTGAGGGCCTTGTTGGGCACAAATAGGCATTGTGACCCTCAGCATGAGCCCTGTCCTCAAGGAAGACCTCTCAGTGTCTGAATCAAGAGCCCACATATTGGAATTGCCATGCCCCTAGGCCCCCAAACTTAAACAGAGGTGGGTTTATCCAGTTGTCCCTACCAAGGACTCTGCTCTGGAATCCCTCTTTTATTGGCACACATGAGGTATATAAAATAAAATAAAAAAAAAGAAAGTACACCTCCCATCCCACAGAATGTACCCAAACTCTTGGCATTGGGTCAAATCCTCAGAGAAGGAAAGCCGTCCACATCCCATGAGGCCACGCCAGCATTCGACCCACATTGTTGACACAAATCCAGAGACAAAACCTGAGCAAGCACCTAAAACTCACCCTTTTTCATATGCCGAAGTGTTATCACGGTCTGTAGATTGGGCGTGCCATACCTATGTCCCGATCCTAAGCGGAGTTTGTGTTTTCAGACTTCTGTCCCCACAGGCCTGACCCACACACCC